>NW_026526677.1:90324956-90374956 GCF_024362965.1 Panthera pardus
TCCATGCTGTCAGCACAGAGACCATTGCAGTGCTCAAACTCATTTACTGTGAGATCATGATCTGAGCCGAAATCAAGAGTCAGATGCTTAACCAATTGAGCCATCCAGGTGCCCCATTGCAATAATTTTTTTTTTAAAACATTTTCATCACTGCAGAAAGAAACTCCATAGTCATTAGCAATCATTTCCCATTCCCACTTCTCCTTCCTGTGCCCCAGGGCCAGGGAACCGCTAATCTACTGTCTGTCTCTATGGATATCTCACATAAATGGAATTATACAGCATGCGATCTTTGGGGACTGCTTATTTCACTTGGCGTAGTGCTTTCTGGTTCTTCTATGTTGTAGTATGTCTCTGTACTTTGTTTCATTTATTGCTAAACAATATTCTGTTATATGGATATACCACCGTTAAAAAATCCATTCTTTAGTTAATGGGCATGTAGGTTGGTTCCACACTTTGGCTATGATGAATAATGCTGCTATGAACATTCATTTACAACTTTTTGTGTCTACATATATTTCATTTCTCTTGGGTCAGTTTCTAGGATTGCAATTGCTGGGTCATATGGAATTTCTGTTGAGCATCTTAAGGAATTGAGCAACTGTTTTCTCCAAAGTGGTTGAACGATTTTACCTTCCATATGCAATATATGAGGGCTCAAATTTTTGAATCCTTTCCAAAATGTGTTATTGTTTGTCTTTTTTATTTTGGCCATCTTAGCAGGTGTAAAGTGGTATCTTATAGGGATTTTGATTTACATTTTCCTCATAATTAATGATGTTGAAGATCTTTTAATTAATGTGTTGCTTGGACATTTTTATATCTTTGGAAGAATATCTAAGGATTTAACATTCTAAGGATTCCAGCCCTTCACTCACTTTTAAAATAAAGGTATCTTGGGGCACCTGGGTGGCTCAGTCAGTTAAGCAACTGACTTCGGCTCAGGTCACGATCTCATGGTTCATGGGTTTGAGCCCCGCATCAGGCTCTGTGCTGACAGCTCAGAGCCTGGAGCCTGCTTCAGATTCTGTGTCTCCCTCTCTCTCTGCTCCTCCCTTGCTCGCCTTCAGCCTCTCTGTCTCTCAAAAATAAATAAACAATGAAAAAAATAAATTAACTAATTTAATTTAATTAAGGTATCTTTTTATTGTTGAAAAGTAAATGTACTTTAAAGTCCAATTTATCTTTTTTTTTTTCTTTTCTCATTTGTGTTTTGGTGTTGCATATAAGAAACAATTGCCTAACCCAAGGCCATAAAGATTTAATTACATATTTTCTTCAAGAAGTCTTACAGTTTTAGCGCAAACATTTAGGTCCATGATCCATACTTATTATTTTTTTTAATGTTTATTTACTTTTTTGAGAGAGAGAGTGAGAGGGGGAGGAGCAGAGAAGTGGATAGAGGATCTGAAATGGGCTCTGCACTGACAGGAATGAGCCCAGTGCAGGGCTCGAACTCACAAACCCTGAGATCATGGCCTGAGCCAAAGTCGGACACTCAAATGACTGAGCCACGCAGGTGCCCTGATACTGAGCTACTTTTTTTTTTAAAATTTTTTTTTTAATGTTTATTTATTTTTGAGACAGAGAGAGACAGAGCATGAATGGGGGAGGGGCAGAGAGAGAGGGAGACACAGAATTGGAAGCAGGCTCCAAGCTCTGAGCCATCAGCCCAGAGCCGACCCGGGACCGCGAGATCGTGACCTGAGCTGAAGTCGGACGCTTAACCGACTGAGCCACCCAGGCGCCCCTGAGCTACTTTTTATGTGTGGGGTAATCAAGGGAACAAATTGACTTTTTTTTTTTTTTTTGTATGTGGATATGCATGTGGATATCCAGTTATCTCAGTGCCTTTTATAGAAAAGATTTCATTCTTTGACATTCTTGTAAAAAATCAAGTAGCCATTAATGCGACAGTTTAATTGCAAGTTCTCAGTTCTGTACCATTGACCTATATATCTATTGTTTCTTGCCACTAACACGTCATTTTCATTACTGTCGTTTTGTAGCCAGTTTCGATATTAGAATATGTAAGTCCTTCAAACTGTTTTTTTGTATTCAAGTTTGTTTTGGCTGTTTTGAATTCCTTGCATTTCCATATGAATTTGCAATCATCTTGTCAACTTCTGCAAAATGACAGCTATAAGTTTGCAGGGATTGTCCTGAATTTGGTATGCCAATTTGAACAGTATTTCTGTTTTAACAATATGAAGTCTTCTGATCCATGAACATGATAAGTATTCCCACTTATTTAGATTTTATTAAAAAAATTTCAACAATATTTTATAGTTTGTGTGGAAATCTTGCAGGGTTTTTTGGAGGGTTTACATTTATTTATGTATATTTTATTATTTTTCCTGCTATTATAAATAACTTTTTTCTCAATGCTAGTATATAAAAATATAATGAATGCCACATTGTTGAATTTTTAAATTATTACTAGTAACTTTTTAGCAGAAACTCAGGATTTTCTCTGTAGAAGATTATGTCATCTGGAAGTAGAGATAGTTTTACTTCTTTTCCAAATTCGGACACATTTTATTCCTTTTTCTTGTCTGTTCACAACTCTGGAGCCTCCAGGGTAATGTCAAATAGCGGTGGCAAAAGAGAGAATTTTTGTCTTGTTCCTGATCTTTGGGAGTAAGATTCAGCCTTTCTTAAACAAATATGTTAACCTGTGCATTTTTCATAAATACTCATTGTCAGTTGAGGAAGTTCCTTTCTATTCCCAGCCTTGTTGAGTGTTTTTTTAAAAATAATTTTTTCGGGGCGCCTGGGTGGCTCAGTCGGTTAAGTGTCCGACTTCAGCTCAGGTCATGATCTCGCGGTCCGTGAGTTCAAGCCCCGCATGGGGCTCTGTGCTGACAGCTCTGAGCCTGGAGCCTGTTTCGGATTCTGTGTCTCCCTCTCTCTCTGACCCTCCCCTGTTCATGCTCTGACTCTCTCTGTCTCAAAAATAAATAAATGTCAAAAAAAAAATTTAAAAATAAGTTTTTCATCTTTACTGAGGTATAGTTGACAAGTAAAACTGTATATATTTAAAGTATACAAATGTGATGGTTTAACATAAGTATACTTTGTGAATGAATGCCAAAATCGGATCAACACATCCATCACCTATATAGTTCCCTTTTGTCGTGTGTGAGATAAGAATGCTTAACGTTCACTCTCTTACCAAATTTCAAGTACCCAAGATGGTAGTAATTATAGTCACCATGCTGTACATTGGGTCCCCATAGCTTATTAATCTTATAATTAAAGTCTTGTACATTCTGGGGCACCTGGGTGGCTCATTAGTTGAGCGTCCGACTTTGGCTCAGGTCATGATCTTGGGTTTGTGGGTTTGAGCCCCACATCGGGCTCTGTGCTGACAGCTCAGAGCCCAGAGCCTGCTTTGGATTCCGTGACTCCTTCTCTCTCTGCCCCTTCCCTGCTCTCTCTCTTGTCTTGTACATTCTGAACAGCATTTCCCCATCTCTCCCACCTTCTACCCCTGGTAACCACCATTCTACGCTATTTTTCTATGAAATCAGTCGTTTGTTTTGTTTTTTTTTTTAGATTCCACATGTAAATGAGATTACACAGTATTTGACTTTCTATGCATAATTTCCCTTAGTATAATGTCCTCTAATTTCATCCATGCTGTTGCAAATGTATTTCCTTCTTCTCATAGTTGAATAATATCCCATCGTGTATATATACCACATCTTCTTATCCACCCATCCATCCACTGATGGACATTTAGGTTTTGTTTTGTTTTGTTTTGTTTTAATATTTTGGCTATTGTTAATAATGCTTGAGAAAGCATGGGAGTGCACATATCTCTTGGAGATGGTGATTTCATTATCCAGAAGTGAGATTGCTGGATCATTGGGTAGTTGTATTTTTAATTTTTTGAGAAATCTGCACACTGGTTTCATAATGGCTGCACCGAATTACACTTCTACCCAAGGTTTAAAGATTCCCTTTTCTCCACATTCTCACCAACACTTATCTGTTGTCTTTTTTATTTATTTTTTTAAACTTCTTTTTAACATTTATTCATTTTTGAGAGACAGAGCAGGAGCAGGGGAGGGGTAGAGAGAGAGGGAGACACAGAACCTGAAGCAGGCTCTGAGTTGTCAGCACAGAGCCCAACGTGGGGCTGGAACCCACGAAATGTGACATCGTTACCTGAGCTGAAGTCGGGCCCTCAACCGACTGAGGCACCCAGGCACCCTGCTGTCTTTTTGATAAAAGTCATTTTAAAAGATGTGAGAGGTGACATCACTGTATTTTGATTTGATTTCCCTGATGATTTGTGATGTTGAGCACCTTTTCATGTACCCGTTTTTTTAATTTGTTTGTTTTTTGTTTTTTTTTTCCATGTACATTTTCACATGCCCACCATTTGTGTTACCTTTTTCAGAAAAAAAAAAAAACAAAACAAAAAAAACAAAAACAAAAACAAAAACAAAAAACCTCTTCAGGTCCACTGCCCATTTATAATCAGATTATTTGCGTTTTGCTCTTGGGTTGTATATGTTTCTTATATACTTTGGAAAACAGATATATGGTTTACAAATATATCTACCCATTTCATTGGCTGCTATTTCAATCTTTTTAATCATTTCTTTTGCTGTTAAGCAATTTGTTTTAGTTTGATGTAGTCATGCTTATTTTTTGTTGCTTTCATTGATTATGCATTGGTGTCATATCCAAAAATCAAGGAGATTTTTCTCTAAATTTTCTTTGAGTAGTTTTACAATTTTAGGTCTTGCATTGAAGTCTTTATTACATTTTGAGTTAATTTCGTGAGTGGTGGAAGACAGGGGTCTAGTTGTTGTTTTTTAAATTTTTAAATGTTTATTCATTTTTGAGAGACAGAGACAGAGCATGAGTGGGGGTTGGGACAGAGAGACAGGGAGACAGAGAATCCAAGGCAGGCTCAAAGCTCCGAGCTGTAGCACAGAGCCCGAGACGGGGCTCAAGCCCACCAACTGTGAGATCATGACCTGAGCCAAAGTCGGATGCTTAACCAACTGAGCCACCCAGGTGCCCCATAGGGGCCTAGTTTTATTCTTTTGCATGTAGGCATCTAATTTCCCAAAAACATGTATTGAAGAGACTATCCTTTCCCCTTTGAGGGGCATGGGTTTCTTGTCAAGTATTAGTTGACTGCATATGTGAGGGCTTATTTCTGTTCACTGGTCTAGGTGTCTATTTTTATGCCAGTACTATACTGCTTTGATTACTGTATCTTTGTAATACGGTTTGAAGTCAGAAGTGTGACACCTCCAGTGTTTTTCTTTCTCAAAGCTGTTTCTGCTATTCAGGCTCTTTTGTGGTTTTATACAAACTTTAGATTGATTTTTTAATTCCTGTGAGAAATGCCAGTGGGATTTTGATAGGAATAGCATTGAATCTGTAGATTGCTTTGGGTAGTCTGGACATTTTAATGATATAAAGTCTTCTGATCCAAAGACTGGATAACTTTTCATTTATTTGTGTCCCTCTTCTTTTTTTAATAAGTATTTTATAATTTTAAGTATAAAAGCTTTTCATCTCTTTGGCTAAGTTTATTCCTAAATGTTTAATTGCTTTTTATACTGTTGTAAATGGAAATGTTTTTGTTATATTTCTCTTTCCAACAGTTTGCTGTTAGTGCATAGAAATGCAACTGATTACTGTATCCTGTATCTTGTAACTTTGTATCCTGGAACTTTGCCTAATTTGTTTATTAGTTCTAACAAAATCTTAGTAGAATCTTAAAGAATTTTCTATGTATAAGATTATGTAATCTTCAGCTAGAGATAATTCTACCTCTTCCTTTCTGATTTCGATGGCTTTTCTTTCTGTTGTCTAACTGCCCTGGCTAAGACTTCCAGTACCATTTAGAATAGATGTGATGTGATTGAGAACACACGTCTAATTTCTGCTCTTAGAGAAAAAATTTTCAGGCTTTCAACATTGAGTATTAAGTGTAGATTTGTGATATATGGCCTTTATTATGGTGATGTAAATTCCTTCTATTTCTAAATTGTGGAGATTTTTTATCATGAAAGGATGTTGAATTTTGTCACATGTGTTTTCTGCATTTATTAAGATAATCTTATAAGTTTTGTCTTTCATTTTGTTAATGTGGTATAACACATTCACAGATTTGTGTATATTGAACCATCTGTACACCCCAGAAATAAATCCAACTCAATTATGTAGTGTGATCCTTTAATGTGCTGTTCAATTCAGCTTGTTAGCATTTTGTTGAGAACATTTTCATCTATGTTCATCAAGGATATTGGCCTGTGATTTTCTTTTCTTGTGGTGTCTTTATCTGACTTTGGTATCAGGCAATGCTGGCCTCATAAGTTGATTTGGGGAGTATTCCATTCTCTTTCATTTTTTTGGAGCAATCTGAGAAGAATTGGTATTAATTCTTTTTTAAATGTTTGGTAGAATTCACCAGTAAAGCCATCAGGTTGTGGGGTATCCTTTGTTGAGGGTTTTTTGATTACTGATTCAGTTACTTTTCTCATTATTGGCCACTTTAGAATTTCTATTTCTTTGGGATTAATTCTTTATGTTGCATGTTTCTAGGAATTTATCAGTTTCTTCTATGTTATCCAATTTCTTGGCATATAGTTATTCATATTAATCTCTTATGATTCTTTGTATTTCTGTGGTGTTGGCTATAATGTCTCTTTTCATTTCTGTTTTCATTTATTTGAGTTTTCTCTCACTTTTTTCTTAGTCTAGCTAACGGTATGTCTTTTTTTAATCTTTACAGAAACAGGTATTGATTTCATTGATCTTTTCTATTGTTGTTTTCTTCTTTTAGTTTAGTTTTCTTTTAGTTTTTTTCTTTTGTTTTTACTTTTAGTTCTATTCTGATCTTTGTTATTTCCTTTCTTCTGCTAACTTTAGACTTTGTTCTTATTTTCCTAGTTCCCTGAATTAGGTTAAAGTTAGGCCAAAATTACATTGCTTATTTGAGATATTTCTTTGTTCTTAATGTAAGTATTTATTGCTATAAACTTCCCTTTAGAATTGATTTCACTATATCTCATAAGTTTTGTACTTTCATTTTCATTTGTTACAAAACATTTCTTATTTACCTTTTCATTTATTTTTTGATACCCTGGTTGTTAGAAAGTGCTTTTTAATTTCTATATATTTGTGAATTTTGTTATTCTTCCTGTTACTGATTTCTAGTTTCATAACAGTGTAGTCAAAGAGATAATTGGTATTATTCCAATCTTCCTAAATTTGTTAAGATTTGTTTTGTGATCTAACATATGATCTTAGAGAATGTGCACCTAAGAAAAATGTGTATTCTGCTGCTATTGGATGGAATACCCTCTATATATCTGTTAGGTACATATGATCTAAAGTATAGTTCAAGTCCAGTGTTTTCTTATTGATTTTATGTTTGGATGATATATACGTGTATGTATGTATGTATGTATGTATACATACATATATATATATATATATATATAGAGAGAGAGAGAGAGAGAGAGAGAGAGAGAGAGAGAGAGAGAGTTAAAAATGATGTACTGAAGGGGCACCTAGGTGGCTCAGTCTGTTTCAGAGTCCAACTTGTGCTCAGGTCACAATCTCATGGTTCGTGGGTTCAAGCCCCACATCAGGCTCTGTGCTGAGAGCTCAGAGCCTGGAGCCTGCTTCGGATTCTGTGTCTCCCTCTCTTTCTGACCCTCCCCTGCTAGCACTCTGTCTCTCTCTTTCAAAAGTGAATCAATTTTTTTTAAATGATGTACTGAGGTTTTCTATTACTATTGTAGTGTATTGTATTGCATTGCATTGTCTATCCCTTCAGATTTGTTAGTATTTGTTTAATATATTTTGGTATATATATTTACAATTTCTATGTCCTCTTGAAGAACTAGCCCCTTTATAATTATATAATGACTTTTGTCTCTTATTAAAATTTTTGACTTACAGTCTATTTGCATTAAATATTTTTTCTATCCTTTAATTTTGACCTTCTGTGTATTATTTAAAGCTGAAGTGAGTCTCTTGTAAACAGCATACAAAATCCATTTAACCACTCTATGCCTTTTATTGGAGAATTGCAACCATTTATATTTAAAGTAATTATTGACATGGTAGAACTTACTAATAATGTCTTATTAACTGTTTGTTTGGTTGTTTCATTTATTCCTTTCTTCTTCTCTTGCTGCCTTCCTGTGTGCCTTGATGATATTCTGCAGTGGTATGCTTTGGTTTTCTCTTTATCTTTTGTGCATTTAATGTAGGTTTTTGATTTGTAGTTACTATGAGGCTTACTTAAAATATCTTCTAGTCTATTTTAAGCTGACAACATACAAAAGCTCTATCATGTTAGCCCGCCTCACATTTCATGTTTTTGACGTCATAATTTTTATCTTTTTATATTGTGTATCTATTAAATTGCTGTAGCTACTTGGATCCTTTAACTTCTACACCACAGTTAATTGATCAACCCATCAGCTCATTATGGTATTAGAGTATTCTGAATATGACTGTATATGTATATGTCATATGTATATATGTATATACATATGTATATATGACTGACTTTAGCAGTGTGTTTTATATTTTCATGTTGTAATGTTACTAATTAGTGTCCTTTAATATCAGCTTGAAGAACCCCTTTCAATATGTCTTGTAAGGCAAGTCTAGTAATGATAAAACCTCTAAGCTTTTGTTTGTCTAGGAGAATCTTTAGCTCTCCTTCTTTTTTAAGGAGCAGCTTGCCAGGTAAAAAATAGTCTTCCTTTACAGGTTGTTTTTGTTTGCTTGTTTGTTTTCATTAAGCACTTTGAATCTCTCCTAGCCTGCAAGGTTTTTGCAAAGATATTCACTAATGACCTTCCCTTCTACTTGAGGAAATCTTTCTCTCTTGCTGCTTTTACAACTTTGTCTTTGATTTTAGACATCCTTTTTATAATGTATCTTGAAGAAGGTATTTTTGGATTGAATCTCTTTGGGGCTTAGATTGCTTCCTTCATGCTATCCCATAATTCATGTAGTCTCTCTTCATTCTATTTAATTTTAATTTATTTTATTTTATTAATAGGGTGAATTTTCAAATGTTAAACCAAAATTGCATTTCTTAGATAAATTATATTTGGTCACAGTGTGTAATATATTTTTAAATATTGGTGGATTTGTTATATTTTGTTGATGTTTGTATTATATATCTATAATCAAAAGGATTTTTGCCTGTAGTTTCCTTTTCTTGTGATGTCTTTGTCTGATTTTGGTATTGGGGTAATATTGTCCTCATAGAATGAGTTCAGAAGTATTTCTCCCTCTCCTATTTTTTTGGAAGAGTTTATAAGAAAAAAATACTAACTCATCTTCCAATATGTGGTAGAACTCATAATTGAATCATGTCAGCCTTGATTTTTGTTTTGTTTTGTTTGAAGGGGCTAGATTTTATATTCCTAATTCAATCTTTTTGCTTGTTCTATGGCTATTATTATCTCCGACTATTATTTATTCCTGCATCAGTTTCATCAGTTTGCGTCTTTCCTAGTAAATTGTCCACTTCATCTAAGTTACCTAATTTGTTGATGCTGAGTTCTTCACACTATTTCTTTATCATTCATATTTCTGCAAGGAAAGTACTGATATCCCCTCTTTCATTTTCATTCCTGATTTCAGTAATTTGAGATTTGAATCTTCACAATTTTTCTGCTGGTCAATCTGGTTAAATTTTCAAAAATTTTGTTGATGTTTTCAAAGAATGAACTTTTGGGTCTCTATTTTCCAACTTCCTCTCTCCATTTTATTTATCTTTACTCTAATTTTTATTATTTCTTCTCTATTGTTTTTTGGGTTTAATTTGCTCTTGTTTTGGTTTTATAAGGTGGAAGATGGGGTTTTAATCTGAGATTTTTCTTTTTTTAAGGTGGGCATTTATAGCTACAAATTGCTCTATGAGCAGTGCTTTGACTGCATCCCAATTGTTTTGTGTGCTTTGTTTTCATTTTCACCAATATCCAAATATTTTCTAATTTCCCATGTACTATCTTCTTTGTCTTTTGATTTTCAGGGGTGTTCTTTTCAATTTTTTTCACATTTGTGAATTTTCCAAATTTTCTTCTGCTGTTTTCTAATTTAATTTCATTATGGTCAGAGAAAATACTTCATATCAAATCAATTATTTTAAATTTACTTACAATTGTCTTATTTCCTTAAATACTACTGATTCTAGAGAATGATCAATGTGTATTTCACAATATATATTCTACTTCTGCTGAATGAATGAAGTATTCTAGTTGTTAGAACTAGAACTCCTTGGTTTCTAGCACTTTTGGTTTCTCCTTGGTTTATAGCACATTTAAGTTACCTATTTCTTGTTGATCTGCCTTGTTCTGTCCATTTTTGAAAGGGTTGTATTAAAATTTTCAATTATTATTTTTAAATTGTCTACTCTTCCCTTTACTTCTGTCAGTTTTTGTGTTCTGTAATTTGTAGCATTCTTGTTAGAAGCATTTACATTTATAACTTTTATATCTTCAGAATGAATTGTCTCTTTGATCATAATAAAATCCCCTTCTTTGTTTCAAGTAACAAATTCTTACTATTTTGTCTGTTATTAGTGTAGCTAGCTACTCTATCTCTTTTTTTGTTTACTGTTTGAATAGTATATCCTTTCTGTGTCCTTTTAGTTTCAAATAATTTTTGACTTTGTATCTAAAATACACATTTTTGGGAGCACCTGGGTGACTCACTTGGTTAAGCATCTGACTCTTGATTTTGGCTCAGGTTATGATCTCATGGTTCATGAGATCAAGCCCCGTGTCAGGCTCTGAGCCGACAGTGAGGAGACTGTGTGGCTTTCTCTCTCTTCCTCTCTCTCTCTGCTCCTCCCCTGCTCACACACACATGCATGCACATTCACTCTCTCAAAATAAATGAATAAACCCTAAAATAAAATAAAATAAAATAAAATAAAATAAAATAAAGTATGCATTCTGTTGAGACCATATAAAAGGGCCATGTGTTATTTTTTAGTCTATTCTGCCAAGTTCTGCCTTTGAGGTGTTTAATCCAAGTACATTTAACATAATTTCTTTTAAAATTTTTTTAATGTTTATTTATTTTTGAGAATGAGACAGAATGCAGGTGGGGGAGGAGCAAAGAGACAGGGAGATGCAGAATCCGAAGCAGGCTCCAGGCTCTGAGCTGTCAGCACAGAGCCTGATGTGGGGCTCGAACCCACGAACCGCGGGATCATGACCTGAGCTGAAGTCAGACACTTAACTGACTGAACCACCCAGGCGCCCCTAACATAATTTCTAATAAGGAAGGATGTTGTAATCTACCATGTTTAAAATGATTTTTCTATATATTTTATTTCTTGTTTATTCTTCTATTCTATGATTGCTGCTTTAATTATTGTTAAACATTTTCTTGTGCATTTTTTTAATTCCCTTGGCAGTATATTTTTCTTGGATTTGCTCTTAATAGTTACCCTGGAGACTCCAATCAGCATGTTAAAACAATGTGATTCAGGTTAATACTAACTTAATTTCAATATTATAGAAAAATTTCTTTTAATATATCTTCACCTACTCTCCTTTTAAAATATTATTTGTATACAAATCACATCTCTACATATTGCATGCTCTTCAGCATTGTTTTGTAATGATTGTTTTATTCAGTTATCTTTTAGAATACATACAAAGATTAAAAGATTTGCAAAAAACAAAACAAGGGCGTCTGGGTGGCTCAGTTGGTTAAGCGTCTGACTTCGGCTCAGGTCATGATCGTGAGTTCGAGCCCCGTGTGGGACTCTGGGCTGATGTCTCAGAGCCTGGAGCCTGCTTCCCATTCTGTGTCTCCCTCTCTCTCTGCCCCTCCCCCGTTCATGCTCTGTCTCTCTCTGTCTCAAAAATAAATAAACATTAAAAAAAATTAAAAACAAAACAAAGGGATGCCTGGGTAGCTCAGTTGGTTAAGTGTTCGACTCTTGATTTTGGCTCAGGTCATGATCTCACAGTTCATGTGTTTGAGCCCCGCATTGGGTTCTGCATTGACAGTGTGGATCCTGTTTGGGATTCTCTCTCTCCCTTTCTCTCTGCCCCTCCCCTCCTAATGCTCTCTCTCTCTCTCTCTCTCTTTCAAAAAAAATAAATAAATAAACATTTTTAAAAATGCATATTTTCTTTCACAATATCTATATGCTTACTGTTGTTCTCTATTGTTTAATATGGGTTTGAGTTGCTGTCTAATGTCCTTTCATTTCAGTATAAAGAACTGCCACGGTATTTCTTAAAAATTTTTTTTTTAACGTTTATTTATTTTTGAGACAGAGAGAGACAGAGCATGAATGGGGGAGGGTCAGAGAGAGAGGGAGACACAGAATCTGAAACAGGCTCCAGGCTCTGAGCTGTCAGCACACAGCCCGACGTGGGGCTCGAACCCACGGACTGCGAGATCATGACCTGAGCTGAAGTCGGCCGCTTAACCCACTGAGCCACCCAGGCGCCCCCTGCCACGGTATTTCTTGAAAAGTGAGTTTGCTAGTAAAAATTTCTCTGTTATTGTTTATCTAGAAATATCTTGATTTTTTTCACTTTGGATCAGAGTTTTGCAAGACAGAGTTTTGGTTAACAATCTTTTCCAGGGCCATTCAATTCTCTCCTGGTCTCCACAATTTCTGATGAAAAATCATATGTTGATCTTATTAAGGGTCCCTCATACCCCAAAACTAATTTGTATTACTGTTTTCAATTTTCTTTTGCCCTTCATTTTCACCAATTTTACTATGAAATGTTAAGACATGGATCTCTTTGTATTAATTATACTTGGATTTGTTGAGCTTCTTGAATGTGAAAATTAATGTTTCTCATTAAATTTGAGCTTTTTAGGTCATTATTTCTTCAAGTACTTTTTCCACCCTTTTCTCTTCTCTTTCTGAGACTTCTCCTGTGTCTTTGTTGGTACACTTACTGGTCTCAAAGGGATCTGAGTCTCTGTTCCTTTTTCTACATTCTTTTTTCCTTTGCTACTCAGACTGGATAGTCTCTATTTATCTATATTTGCTAATTCTTTATTCTGCCAGCTAAAGTCTGCTGTAGTGAACCTCTAATTGTTTTAATGTTTCATTGTTTTCATTTTATATTTTTATTGTTTTCAACTCCAGAATTCTTATTTCATTTTTTATTGTTAAGTTCTACCTCGGTATTGATATTCTCTATTTGTGAGAGATCATTGGCATACTTCTATTTAATTCTTCAGATATGGCTTCCTTTAGTTATCTGAATATATTCATAATAGCTGATTCAAAGGATCTGCCTAGTAAGTTCAGAATCTGCCACACAACCCTCCCCACCTTGGGTTATTTTCTGTTGGCTGTATTTTTCCATGTTTTAATTTCCTATTTTTTTCATGTCTTGTAATTTTTTATTGAAAACTTGATATACTAGACAATATATTGAAACAATTCTGTATTTAGAACTCTCCACCATCACGTCACAGGCTTTTGTTGTTGCTAGCTTCTTTTATTGTCATATTTCTTATTGCTACTTATTGCTTAGAACCAGTTCTATTTTGAGTTCTTTTTAGTGTTTGTCCACTGAGTTATGTGCAAATCCCGCCCCCCCACCTTTACTTTTTGTTTTTATTTTTCAGCCTGGCTTCCTAGGAGTCATACCTTGCTTGGTATAATTTAGAGACCATATAATAAATGTTCATATTTCCTTAAAACGCCTTGCCTGTATGTCTTCTGCCTTTTTCCAAGAGGGTCTGTGTGGAAAACCACAGTCTCAAACTTCAGATGGAAGTTTTACTTTCACTTAGCTTTCAGTTTTCTCTTACACAGGGCCTCAAGGTATGCTAGTGGTGTTTGTTTTTTTTCTTTTCCCAGGACATTCCTGAACATTCATATAACCTTGGGAAAACTTTTAGGTCTCCAGGAATTTGTTAGAGATTTCTAAAGTTCCCTATTTTTGTCTAGTTCTACAGGACTGCTTTAAATTCTCAGGCAGGCTTTTGTTTGTCCCAACTGAAATCATGACCTTAGGAAGTTGAGATATGGCTAGTCATTTGCCATTGTTTAAGTGATGCCATGAAGTTAAGTGCACCCTACCCCACTCAAGCTGTGCTCTGACTCAAATCCAAGAGCCGGCACATTTTGATTTTTATGCACATCCCAAGCTTGGACAACAAACTGACTACGCTCTGGGGGTTGTGCTTTAATAAAGTTCCAAAAGCAATCAGATTCCTCCATTGTCTACAGTGCTGTGGGAATTTGGTTGCCACACCATTGGGCTGGGAAGAGAGGGGAGTGAGAATAGATAGAGTGATAATAGAGTGAAAATAGAGAAAACTTTAGAGATCCCACTGTTTCATAAAGTGCTAGTAATTTTTCTTGGATAAATTATTTTGTGTTCTTGCAGTATCTTTTCTTGATTGCCAGAGTGCTGAAATTATGATTTTAGTTGGTCTGACTTTATTTTTACTGTTTCAGAGGGAAACCAACTTTACTAAGTTCCTCCCATTCCAGAGGTTGATTTCTGTGCCTTTCTTTTACCTCTATGTAGTAGAGAATTCAGTACCTCAATGAATGGAATTTAATACACCATGAAAAAAGGTTTAAAAGACAACAACAAATAAGAAAAATAAAAGTTGTTTAAATTATGAATATACAAGCAAAGTTGTCTTGCTGAGTGGCTATTATTCCTTAGCATTGTGGTTGCCATTTCCTTAGAATCGAAGACATCTCTGTGGAGATTTTAGAATTTACTTGGCCTGGTTAGGTTTCCAAAATGTGTAAAACATTCTGCAAGCCCTGGAAGAATCATTAACTCAATCAAGTACCCTCCTATCGATTTACATGCCCAAATACCAAACATTCCCAGATAGACAATCTGTCATAAAACAACAATTTAATCATCTATGTAAAGTTTTATTTAGTATTTTTCTCAAGCGTTATGTTTGATGAAAAAGGATACAATCTTTTTAAAAAGAAAATAGTATAAGAAAGCCTTTATGTAACAGAGCATTTATAAATATAGAAGATTATACGTTTTTTTCAGTATGTTGCTTAGGAGAATATTGCAATTAGATGATAATTTGCATCTCAAAGTATCAATTTTCTCATTTATAAGATGGGTTTACAATAATGATCAACTTAATATGACTCATCATTTGATTAAATTTTACAGTGTGCATCGACTACCTCCCAGGTCTTTCCTTTATTGTTTTCATATATGCTTCCCATTACCCCTTGAGAAATTGCACATATAGTTCTAACTTTCTAAGAGTCACTGTGCCCAAGGACCAGAATTTTACACCCTATACAACTAAGTTGGAAAAATTCCTTCATATTTCAGAGAGTGTAGAGGAAATGTAACCATTTTGAAATATGTATGCCCAGAGTTTTTTTCCATAAGGAAGGACTGTCCTCTAAGACAAATGACTTCACTGGAGTTTCATTTAACCAGGGGAAAGTGCAATTAGACAATTCTAGTCTTTTACATTTCCAGTCACATAAAATGGGAGAAAACAGGGGCACCTGGGTGGCTCAGTTGATTAAGCGTCCAACTTCAGCTCAGGTCATGATCTCACAATTCAAGCGTTCGAGTCCCGTGTCAGGCTCTATGCTGACAACTCAGAGCCTGGAGCCTGCTTCAAATTCTGTGTCTCCCTCTCCCTCTGTTCCTCTCCTGCTCACGCTCTGTCTCTGTCTCTCAAAAATGAGTAAATATTAAAAAAAAATTAAGTGTGTGTGGAGGAACATGTCCAAGAAAAGCTCCTGAAGGTCACAGCCCAGGGAACCACATGCAACAAAAACCGATATTTAATCATTACAGTACAGAAAACTTCCCCAATACATAACACATAAACACATAATCACACACAATACAACACATAAACAGAACTCTAGTATAATAAGAGATTATGACTCAAATAACTGCAAGGCAGACTCTATTTAAGAAGGAATTATTAAGGAATCCCAAAGTCAACAGGGTAGAATAAAAAGAAAACTGGAGAAAATTGAAGCCTCTAGCACCTAAAGGCACAGGAAACATTAAACACAGTCCAATTTCTAGCAGGATTGACATAAAACCTCACACTAAAGCCCTAAATACCTTAGTTTCTGTTTTTCAATAAATCATGTCCAGATTGCAACAAAAACAAGTCATGGTAAAATGCAAGAAAAAAATAGTCTCAAAAGAGAAAAAAAATCATAATCAGACTCAGATATGACAAAGTGGTTGGAACTATTAAATAATTTAATATAGCTATGATTATTATGCTAAGGGCTCTAATGGAAAAGGAAGGAATATGCAGAAACAGATGAGTACTGTAAGAAGCAGAGTGGAAGCCCTAAGAAAGTATCGAAGTGTAATGCCAAACATTACGTCGAAGTGAAATCAAAAACACTGTGACAGAAATGAACAATGCCTTTGATAGGTTCAGCAGTAGACTGGCCATGGCCAAGGAAATAATGCGGGAGCTTGAAGATTTGTTAATAGAAATTTCCCAAACTGGAAACAAAGAGGATACAAAAGAATGAAAAACAAACAAAGACAGGCCCCAAGAATTATAAGACAATTAAAAAGATGTAACATATGTATAATGGGAACAATCAAAGGAAAAGAAAGAATTAATTAGAATAAATATTAATGTTATAATGGCTGAAAATTTTACAAAATTACTGACAAACATCAAACCATAGATTCAGAAGCTCAAAGAATACCAAAAGGATAAATATTTTAAAGTGTATAATAGACAGATGATGTTCAAATTGCAAGAACCAAAGAAAGAGAAAAATCGTCTAAGAACCCCGGGTGGAAGGGCAGCTTACCTTTAGAGGAAGAAGGATAAAAAACTGCATTGGACTTCTCAGAAACCATGCTGACAAGAAGCACACAAAGTGAAATAAATTGTTGAAATAAGAAGAGTAAAACAAACAAAACATAGAATTCTGTATAGAGTGACAATTTCCTTCAAAAATGAATGAGAAATAGGGTCGCCTGGGTCGCTCACTCGGTTAAGCATCCGACTTCAGCTCAGGTCATGATCTCACAGTTAGTGAGTTCGAGCCCCGCCTGGGGCTCAGAGCTGACTGGAGCCTGCTTCGGATTCTGTGTCTCCCTCTCTTTCTGCCCCTTACGGACTCATGCTCTGTCTCTCTCTCCTTCAATAATAAATAAACATTAAAACCATTTATTAAACAATGAATGAGAAATAAATACTTTCTCAGACTAACCAAAAGTGAGAAAATGTGACACCAGTAGACTTGCTTTAAAAGAATGATTAAAAATTTTCTTCAGGGGAAGGAAAATTACATAGGTCCAAAAAATTGGAGATATAAATATAAATATAAATATATAAAATATAATATATTTATATTATACATATATTTATATTATATATATTAAATTAAAATATATTTGTAATTAAAATATATTTAAAATATATTATAAATATAAATATATTTATATATTTAAATATATAAATATATATATATAGCTTTATAGGGAGAGAGAGAAAACATTAGAGGGAAAGTAAAGGTAAAATAAAGTCTTCCATTTTACTTAATCTTATTTATCTACTAAACATTCAAATTAATAAGAGCAATAATGTATCAAGTGATTACAGCACATAGATAAGTTAAACGAATGGCAGCAGTGTTACAAAAGATTAGAGAGAAGAATAGGGATACTCTTCTGTAAGGCATCCGCACTACATGTGAAGTGGGACTGTGTAATTAAGAAATGGATTTGGCTTAGTAGCTAATGTATATTTCAAACTCCAGATTTATATTTTTTAACTGCAATTGATATACTAAGAGAGGAGAGAAAAAGGAGTCATGCAAAATGCCCAAATAAAACCAAAGGAATCAGAAAAAGAGAAGTTAAAAAAGAAACAGAGAACAAGTACAATAAATAAAAAATAATAAAAAATACGGTAGATATTTATCCAACTATATCATCATTTTAAACATAAATGGTCTAAACACACCAACGAAAAGACAGAGACTGTTATTGTGAATAAAAGAAACAAGACTACATGTTGTTCATAAGAAACTCACTTAAAAAAAAAAATATATATGTATATATATATATATATATATATATATGATATTAGTTGTTGCCAAGCCTTCTGGTAGAGGAGGGATAAGCAGATAAGGCACAGTGGTCTTTTAGGATAGTAAATTATTCTGCATGACAGAATATTCTGTATGATAATTCACCATTGTGAACGCATGGCATTATGCACTTGTTAAAACCTATAGAACCTTACCTCACAACAAGCAAATATAAAATATGGATTTGAGTTGATAATAATATATTAGAAAATTTTTAATGTTTATTTATATTTTGAGAGAGACAAGTGTGAGTTGGGGGAGGGCAGAGAGAGAGTGAGACACAGAATCCAAAGCAGTCTCCAGGCTCTGAGCTGTTGGCTAGGAGCCCAACACAAGGCTTGAACTCACAAGCCATGAGATCATGACCTGAACCGAAGTCAGATGCTTAACTGACTGAGCCACCCAGGAACCCCAATTGATAATAATATATTAATATTGATTCATTAATTGTAACAAATGTAACAACCCAGTGCAAGATGTTAATAATAGGAAAACTCTGTGTGTGTGTGTGTGTGTGTGTGTGTGTGTAGGGATATATAAGAGTTTGCAGGTACTCTCTGTAGGATGTACACAGTTTTTATGTAAATCTATTTTTTTTCAAAAAAACTAAAGTCTACTAATTAAAAAATATATGTTCCTAATTAGAACTAATCAATCAACCAAAGAAGACAAAAACTCTTAGCAAATTTCCATAATCGGAAGAATTATATCTAGAAAAAATTATAGTAAACATTATATTTAATAGTAAACCATTTAAAGAGCTCTCTATTCCACCTTGAATCTGGAAAACATTTAAGACTTTTTTCTATCACTCTTAACAGGTATGCCTGAGTGCTAGCCAGTGCATTAAGGAAAAGATAAAAAGGCAAAAAATAAAAATAAAAAATAAAAATAGAAGGATATAAGCACTGGGAAGGAAGAAAAACCTACTATCATTCATAGGCAAGATGACTGTGTGTGCAGACTATCACAAAATATTTATAAGTAAATTATTAGAATTAATGAATGATCACAGTATGGCTACTGGAAATAACAATGTCAAAATACAAAATCACTCTATAAAAATTTTACAAATAAGTTTTAAAAAGACAGAAAAACAAACAAACAAAAAAACTAAGAAAAAGTGTAAACAGACACCTGACCAATGAAATACATACATGGCCCATTTGGAGAGATGTTTAACATCATCAGGCTTTAGAGAGATACCTTACCCACTAGAATATGTAAAATGAAAAGGAAAATGTTGGTGATAACAATTTTAGGCAAAAATACTTAACAATGGGAACTTTCTCACATTGCTGCTGGTATAAGTTGGAAATTTTAGAAAATATTTCATACTGTCTATTAAAGTTGACTATGGATATACCCTTGATTCAGCAATTCTATTTATAAATATACACCCAAAAAGATATGCATACATATATTCACTGAAAAAAATATAGGCAAATTGTTTGTAATGATACTGTTCAATAGAGCCCATATTGGAAAAAACATGTACAATGATTATAGAATAATATATTATTAAAATACAGTAATATACAGCAATGAAAATAGTGAAATCCTACTATTCAGAATCACATAGATGATTATCACAAACACAAGAGGGAACATAAATGAATCTATTGATTTAAAACATTCAAATCCAGGTGCAATTAATTGATGACTACAGAAATCAAGCTAGTGCTTACTTTGATGGGAAGAGTGATAAAGATTATATTTCTAGGATACTGGTACGTTTGATATTTTTATTGGGAAAGTGGTTATACAAAGTGGTTATTCATTTTCAGAGAATTCAAGGACACGTAATTTGCACACTTTTCTTAACAACACACAATTCAATAAAAATTTGCCTCCAAAACCTCAGACCTTCTGAGTTATGTGTATGAGAAGTAACATCTGTAAGGCATCTATCATATACCAAGCATTCCATCAGAGCTAAGTATAATAACCATATATGACTTTGTGCAAGATATGTAATATTTATAAGCTCTAATTTCTTTATTTGTGAAATGAGACACTCCAAATTTAACTGACTGGGCAGTTCTAATGACTAAATGTGGTAAAATATGCAAGTATATATTATTACCTGGATTAAGAAATTAATAAATGTCTCAAAATAAATAAAACAAATAAAAACAAAGCCAAACCCAGAACCAAATTAAAACAAACAAAAAGCCTGGATCACCGAAAGGAGGCATATGTTGGTTTCTCTTTCATAGAATACTAGAAAATTGCCTTCTTTTAATTGAGAAAAATTGTCTCAACTAAAGCTATGTAGTATGTTATTTTTGTTTTATTTATTTATTTATTTATTTATTTATTTATTTGAGAGAGAGAGAGGGAGAGAGAGAGGAGAGGGGCAGAGGGTGAGAGAATCTTAAGCAGGTTCCACACTCAGCACGGAGCCTGATGTGGGGCTCGATCCCAAGACCCAGGGATCATGACTTGAGCTGAAATCAAGATTCAGTTGTCCATCCGACTGATCCACAGGTGCTCCTGTTTTATTTTTTAAAATTCCCTGCATTTTTGAGGGCTGACTAGTATAAAAGGCAAAAATTAGGCTCTCCCTCTGATTAAAAGTCTGATTCATCTCCAGTAGCTTACTGGTCCTCTCACCAACATCCATCCAACAAGGAAATTATCAATAAATGATCCCAGATGACCTCCTTGTCCAACAAAAAATGAAATACATTTCAAAATGTCCTATCATACTGAATTGAAATTTACTTTCTTATAATGTCAACATATTGAACCTAGTTCAATGTTTTAGAGTAACAAGAACAACAATAAGAACAAGAATCCTTCACTTTTTACAGGACATCCTTTCCTATTTTTGAACACAGCTGTCTTGGTATCCCACAGCATATATTTTCTGCCGATATAACATTTAATATCACTCAAATCTATAATTACATCATTAATTTTTGAATTTATCCAATCATCAAACAAACCTGATTGACTCCCAACCAGTGCTGTTTGGGCTAAGGAATAAAAGTCACAGTCCTTCTATTCAAGGACATCATAATCCCGGGGAGAGTAAAATGTGAGAAAAGGAGACAATGGTATTCTGTGATGTCCTGTATATGTTTTGAGGCCATTTATGGGAACACACGAAGGGACATCCTACTTAGGAGTCAGGAAGTCTTCAAACAGATAGCAAATTTGAAATGACATTTGGAGGTTGATTAAGAAGCCTGGCTCCCTTACCTGGCCTATCACAGCAGCCCAGTAGGGATGCTGGGGCATCTCATTACAACCTGGTGAGTGTGGGAGTCTATGTGCCCCCCTCAGCCTATACTAAAATGGGTGGTGGTGAGAACACAGCTTTTGTATGATGCTTGGTTGAAGCAGAGTTAAAAGTTTTCTGTTGTTCTGGGCTGCCCCTTTTCTGGTCCTTGGTCTCAAGAGAGTAGGCCTTTGCTGGGGCTTTTTGTTTTGTCGATACCTGGTGGTGTTTTTCAGTTGCCAGTATCTTTACCTGTGTGTCTGGGTACATGAGGCAAAAAGGAAACATGACTCGCTGCGTGTCCTTCTCAGACCCCCCGAGTTCTCTGGCCAGTCTTTCTTTTTCTTTCCACCTTTCAGAGTCTCCTTTTGTTTGTTTTATATCTGAAGTCCAAGGATCAGGGAGAAGTATGTCTACTCCATTTTCCTGGAAGTGAAGTGTCAGCTCTATGAATGTAAATAATCATTGCCATGAAATAAATATCCACATTTATCCTCAGCATTTACCTCGCCTCTACTTGTCTTTATTATCACCTTTCCCCAGATAATACCATATTTTTTCCTACCGTCTCCCAAGATAGCTTGAATTTCTCCTAATCTTTAAGAATCAATAGAAGTCAATGGGAGATTAAAAAACAAAAACAAAAACAAAAACAAAAACAAAAACAACAAGCAAAAACCCAAAAACTTGGCCTTCTTTCTCTGTGTCTTTTCTTGAAAATAAATCACTTCTATTTCTTATCATTTGGGTTTCAGGCCATCCAGTTTTTGAAAATTCAAATGCAATCTAATGCGAAATGTTTTAATCATCATCAAGGACTTCATCATTCATTCAGTAGATTAATGGTTTTCCACACATCTTAGCAGTGTTGTTTGGATTTTCAAAATTTCATTTTATTATGTCATCCAAAGAGAGTAAGGAGGCTGTTATATAATATAGAAAAATTTTAATCCTGTTATCTTATAGTAAGGTAAGGACACATGTTAATTCTACATTTTTGTGTGTGTGCTCAGCATTGAGAATCATATCGTGTAGACTGATAGGTTGCAAATGATATACACATATTTTTTTCTTGACATCTCTCCTTGCAATGTCAGAATATCCCCATAATAAAACCTATCCAGAAGTCTGAAAGAAAAATACTGGAAACTTTGCTTCAGAACTGAATTACTAACCAGACCTAATGGATGCTGGAATTTCTTAATTTGAAGAGTGTCAGTGAATAGATTATGTAATCATTTAAACATCACCATTGTTAGGTAAAATGTACTTGATATCTCATAACCTTTTAAGCTGTTTAATATCCTAAGAATACCTTGGTCATCTATGCCAGAGCATCAAAATATTTCAGATTATTTCAATTATTTATGAAACCCAAACTATTATTTATGAAACCCAAACAGTTTTACCATAAATATTTGAAGGTCTAATGAAAAAGATTATCACCAAGCCACACACCTTTCTTTTTAATTTATTTATTTACTTATTTTTTTTTCAATATATGAAATTTATTGTCAAATTGGCTTCCATACAACACCCAGTGCTCATCCCAAAAGGGCCACACATCTTTCATAATCGATTACACATTTACAAAAAGTTCAACCATTTGAACTAAGATACAAGACAAAGTTTTATTCCAAGATCTGTTTCAAACCAAGTTATTCTGGCAGGACAATAGTGAATTAACTTGTGTGCAAAAGGGAAATAGAACACGTTCAAATGTGTAATTTTTATTATAGCTTTAAAAGTAGTTTAAATATAAAAGTAAAGTAAAAGTTTAATCAAATGTTTGGGAAAATATTTACACATGAAACCCCTTTTAAAACTACTGAACTAGACTACTAACCTCCTAGAAAAAGGAACTGTCATTTATCTGGGACACCTCTGTTAATCAGCAGTGTTTCTCATACAATTCAGGCCCATAATAAATGGCGATGGTTTGTAAGTGATCATTTAAGTGATGCAGGAGGCTGTAAGTTATATGCACTTCATAGGGGACATTTCTGAATATTTCATTCCCAACATTTCCCTTTGCAATTGAGTCTTAGAAGTAAGTAGAAGCCAACCCTTCTATATATCTGCATGCATTGATTTAAACATAATTCTAAGAATCTTCTGAGAGAAAAACAAAAATATTAGGACACCACTCTCTCCCATTGCCTCCATAAAAATATTTCTGAAAAATAACAACAAGCCTGAAAAATCCAACTGGGATGTGATTAGAGGAAGGAACTGAAGTCAATACATAGAACTGTGCCTTAAAAGAAGAGGGTCTGGCCTAGGACCAGACTCATGAGCTGACCTAGATTGAAGGAGGAGAGTATTACTCTAAGTAGAGGACCGGACCCTGGAAGCCATTTGGTTCTGCCGTCCTGGTATGCAGGTTGTACCTTGAGTATAATGACTGTCTGTGTTATCAAAAAGCCATCAAACTGGGGCATAAGTAGTTTTTCAGAAAGTTTCCATCGACTGGTTCTTTTTACCCTGAGAAACAAATGGACAGTAAGTGAGGGTCTGAGCATGGCAATGTCCTGGCATAAGCAGACGGAGAGGACAGCTTGAGGGTCAGCAGCTCCCACCAGGACCACCTACCTGTAGGCCAGCAGGGTTTTCAGGGCATACTCCCCTCCACAGGCACCAGGGCTCCCTCACCCGTAGCTGCTCATGGGCACAGCTCACTTCCGGATCCCTGGCAGTTAGTAACGGGTGAGTGATGACCAGCCCAGGTTCAATGACACATGAAATAGTTTGGGGGATCCTAGGATATATTTGCACAGGAACCTATGTAAAAAACAGATTACTGCTAGGTGAGTGGGTGGAGATACGAATACATTTCAATTTGCTTATTAAAGGACATGAGATTTTATTTTCCACTCAAAGCTTTTTAGGCCTAAATTTATTCATATACTGATTACAGTTTTACAAGTGACGAAGAGCATTTAAATTCAGTTCTTTTAATAAGTTTTTTTTCCCCCTAAGAATGTAGAGCATTTATGGTTAGCATTGTCATCTTAAGCAGACATAGGGCCGTATATGTACCTTCTGAACCATATAGCGATGTATCTGCTTCTCTGTATGGCCACCTTTCAATACTGGCCTCCAGACATCAGCCATAAGTAAAGAATAACATAAGTAAAGAATAACCATTGGCTTTTTTCAGCTCACCTTTTGTTTATTTTACATTAAAAAATATTTATCGGTCATGAGGAAAACAATGAAAACTCCTCTTAAAATACCGCAAAAAGCAAAAGTCCACATTTAATCTGTTGCCTTCAAAGTTTCTTGGGAAGCTTAATTAAATAGCAATTCATCTGTGTGTTCTGTTCAATCTTCTAAAGCCTGATATTGCTGTAGTCTTAATTACAGGGGGGAAAAAAAAAGAATGCGGGTTTTCGTTTTCATTCTGTTAGAGTAAGAGGAAAAAAGCACTCAGCACCTCCGTCAACCTGACTCAAAGTTGTTCAATTATAAGTTGATTTTATTCACTTCAATATCAGTCAGGCCTGCAAATCATAGTAGATTCCATATTTTACGTTTACTCATGTTTTTGCTTCAAGGTTAACTATCCTCGCTGAGCCCCTTGAGGGCAGCTCCAAGGCCAGGAGGGATTAATCAATTCTCAACCTGCTGTGGTGGAACGATCTAGTTTAGCCATCAAGCTCAAGAGTAGACTTAGGTCTAGCTATGCTGCTTCACCTTTCCATAGTTGTGAAGCACTTTTCATGGTGGTCCATTTGCCCATTATTGTCCTTTAGGAAGTCTGGACCCAGGCCGGTATTTGCATCTCGACTTGACATTGGAGCTGTCCTGAGCGTCTATCAAGGTGCCTTAATTGAAGTCCTGGTAGGTAGGACTGCCTTGCAGATTCATCAATAAAGAGTATACCCTTTTGACCCCGTTTTCATTAAAAGAACTCATGTGCTTTTCTTGCCTGTAGGGAATACCATTGGCTTATAGACGCACAAAACTTCAGAGAAAGGATGTATCTCAAGAGATCACCCCATAGGGTCTTCAAGCACATAATATTCTAAAAAGATTCACGAGGTTATCACTAAAAGAGTCTCACATTCTAAGAGCTCAAATTGCAGAAATGGTTCCATCAAGAATACTCATTGTTTTGAAAAAGAAGAGATTGAAATTTGCAGTGAAAACCTAAATGCACAATGTATACTGCAATATAGGCAGGTACTATATTCAATAGTCTTCCTTGCTTCATTATCTCTGAATGTAAAAGAAGATAGAGAACCATATCCCTTTCTTCTTTTATTAGGAAGAATTTCTTAGGTAGTAGAGGGCATTCAGGTAGTATTTGAGGGGAAAAACTATAATGATAGATGGATTTGGGATGAGAAGCATAGAGTCAGCCAAGAAAAGCATATAAAGAGAATTAAAAGAGGAGCTTAAGAAAGAAGACCCAAAAAGATATTTATTGAAGCATCATGTTGTACCATTTTGTAGAAGTCTGGTTTTGGTTTTGCTTATAGGGAGTAAGATTCTGAAACATTTTTTAGGGAATCCCTGACTCAGTCTTCATCTAAAGTAAAATTTGAAGGACTGAGAGAGGAAGGGGGAGAAAGGAAAGGAGAGGGAGAAAGTTAAGTAGCATTTGTGAAAAGCCTATTAAGTTTTTGGCACTTTACATACACTATCTAAGTATTTCAGAATAACCCTGGTAGGTAAAAGTTGTTACCTCATTTTACCAAAGAGTTTGAAAAAAATAGTATGTCCAAAATGACAGTGGGATCCAGACTTGTGATCATTTAAAGTGGATTCCACTGGAACATTCTTCTTGCCCCACTGTCTTTAGAGGACAACCAACCATCATTCCCTGTAATATGTGCTCTTGCATGGCTAGGGGAACTGTCTCCAGGAGGCAGCCTCTCTCTTTTCTGTCTCTTTAGGGGAAGGCAAGTGGTGGAAAACTTTGCTTGCTCTGGCATTTGAAAACACCTCTCCCTTTCTAGGAACAAGCAATGATTTAAAGGCCTGTTTAATTCTAATTAATTTAATGACAAAATAAATTAATGCCTATGAAAGGAAAGTTGTTAATTATACTCTAATAATAAGGATGTCTCTCTCAACCCCAGATACTGACAGTGGCCAGCCTTGCTCTTTTCTCCTTCGAAGCCCCATTAGGTCTCTTTACTAAGGACTTCTTTCTTTGGGTTGGGTAGGATAGGCCCCAGGAGTTAGGGTCTGGGAATTCAATTGCGAATTTCTCAAACTCAGGTCCTTCATGGTCAAAGTATTCAACCTGTCTTTCCCAGATGAAGATTCATTTATTCATTTCTTCACATAAGTCATGTTTCATGGGCTGTGCTAGGCACCCAGGATATAAAATGAATGAACACTTTCTGCCCTCGCTCATTTGGGTTTGAGTTTACGATGCCAAATCAACACTCCAGCCAACCTTATGTAGTAGAAAATGCAGAGACAGTTCAAGTTCTAGGGGAACACAGGAAAGGGGCATCCCGCCTAACCCAGAGAGAGGGTGGAGTTTGGGGAGGGAGATTAGAGTACTTGTACCTTAATGATGAGAAGCATTAGGCATGTAGGGGTCAAAGGGCAACGTATGTGGTGGCAAGAATTCCAGGCAGATGGGAAGGTAAGAACAAAGACAAAACAACAGTGTGATGTGTTCAGGAACGGCAGGCTGTTTCGAGTGTAAATGTGCATCAAAGAACAGCAAGAAATGAGGCCGGAGAGAGTTGCAAGGACTGTCAATCACTAACAGCTCCAACAGACAGTTCTTTGCCTTTTCCAGCAGCCATCCCCCGCTTTGTGCAGGTATCCACCCTCCAAGTGTCCAGGAGAAGAAAACCCCAGTCCCACTCCTGTACAGATGGCAAACCACAATTAGTTCAGACACTCATGGTCCAAATCTGCACCCTCAGAAGAGTCTCTGTTTGGAAGATAAATTATTCAGTCACCCTACCTATGGTTCTTCTGGAAAACATTTTCCTTTTTCTTTAAAAAAAAAAAAATTGTTCAAGAAGAGTCCCTATTGTTCTCCAGACGGCAATGTGCAATGTATATTGCCTGGAGTGGATGCAACCGTCGTGTAATTACTTTGCCAAGGACAGCAGAATGGAAAAACAGAAGATACCTGGACCCATGAAAATAGCATGAGCCCCTGGATCAATCAACTCTAAAATCGCCCCCTGTTCAGTCCTCTTGTTATGTGAGGCAGTAAACTCCTTATGGTTTGAAATGATTAAGTTGGGGCTTACTGTCCCTGAAGACAAAAGTACACTAACTGGTTGTAGTGACTTGAAATTCCTGATTTGGAAAACTACGTACAGGACAGGTATGCTACAGATGTAGGAGGTATTACATACGTAGCATTGCTAGAGCTCAAGAAAAATCCCTAAAAACATATTGTTCAAGCACTTATTTTTTTTTTTTCCAAATGAGTAAACTTAAAACCCCAAGAAGTGAAAAGAATTACCTAAGGTTTTATAACTTGTTAGATGGAGGGTTGACACTAGTACCTAATCCCCGGACAGCATCTAAAAGTTATTTTCTGTTATACCGTGTGCTGTAATAGGCGATCTGGGCTTGAATGTACTATAAAGTAGTACTTTGTCCCATCAGTGTCCATCATAGCACGTTCGAGTCCAGTTTCTAAAAGAATGAATAGATGTTAAGAACCTTCTCTGTGTCAGACTCTAATCTAGGAGGTTTACAAAAATTATCTCACTTAATAATTTAATTTAGAGTCAAATGAAAGAGAACGACACTCTTGTGATCTTTCACAGCGATGAAAACACTGAGACGCCTAGCTGTTTAGGTGACCTGCTCAAGGCCACAAAGCCAGTGATGGGGTGAAGAGGCTACGGGCCTCCGGAAGCAAAAGCAGGGCTAGAGCAAATAGCAAGAAAGCAGAAAAAGTCTGAGGGTTTTTAAGAACCCTGAATAACTTCCAATTACAATTCAAGTTCTTAGTAAACTAATTAGTGACTCCTCTAAGGATGGCTGGGGATAATTTTTCCAAAGAAACTGGCACGGTTTTGGACCTTTTAAAATGCACGTAACACTCTCATGGATTGGGATGGCCATCAACTGGGAAACTTTTTTTTGGAGAAGCTGCTTTATCTCCAGTGATACCTAATTTTGTCAATCTGGTTAAAGCTAATGGTAAAATGTTTCATGAAGACTTGCTGATGAAGATTTTTATTATCTTTTCTAGGAAAATACCTGAAAATTAAGTCCATCCATGAGAAAACAAAGCTAAAAGATGGAAAAGAAACAGATTCTCAATGACTTTTTTCTTCCCATTTTTTGAACATCTGGATCCAACTATTCCTGAATTCCACTTATTGGTATACCTTTTAGTTTCATGAGAAAATATATTTCCTTTCTTACTTAAATCAATTCACATTGGTTTGAAAATCACCTGACATTTACCATTACAATGACTCACTTAAGATTGTATTTTATTTTGGGAGAGGCACCTGTGTGGTTCAGTCAGTTAAGTGTTCAAATCTTGATTTTGGCTCAGATTATGATCTCACTGTTCATGAGTCTGAGCTCCACATCAGGCTCTGTGCTGGCAGTGTGGAGCCTGCTTGGAATTCTCTCTCTCTCCCTCTATCCCTCTGCCCTTCTGTCCCCACCCCCCCCATGCATGCTCTCTCTCCCTCTCTCTTTCTCTCAAAATAAATTTTAAAAATTAAGAAAAAAGACTTAATTATATTTTTACTCTTTGCTTCTACTGACAGAATTTTTCTACCTTATTGTGGAACTCCTATTCAAAGTACTCATGAGTTGTGGTCTGATGGCATGGGAAATTCATCCTCCAGGATTGAGCTCTTGGGTGCACTCCTCCTTCCAAGTCCTTCAAAGACACCTATTCTATGGGTCTTATTCTCTGGATCCTTATCCAGTAGTTGTGAACATTGCAGCATGGTTACAAGATACTAAAGTTGGCAGTTTGTGCATTAAAAAAAATATGTTTTTAGCTACTCAGAATCATAGGTCCAACCTTGGATCTCTAAACAATGTTGTGTTCCATTGCTTCCTGGCGTGGCAATTAAAGAGTGGACTAAACTGGCTTACAAGTTGACCTTGTTTGGTACAATAGAGTTTCCAAAGAGTTGTATGTAAATTGAATTCTGTTTTAGATATGCAAGAGAGTTTTCTATTGACTTATGTCCTACTGTGAATCCTTTAAAAAATGAATAATTAGTTTCTAAATTTAGTCTTTATATAAACCCAGATTTTTAAACATTGGGATTGCCTAAAGTGAGATCCTCTGTGGACGGGAACACGACTCTCTTTCATTTGTATTTTTCAGAACTTTGAAAGTTGCTGAATGTCCTTTTTCAGACCCATGCCAGCTCATTCCATTTTTATATTTAATGAGTAACCAGATCTTTCTTGCCCATACCATAAAAGTTATCTCACTTTTTACAGCAAGGAAATGTTGGACTACATCCTCATGGTAAGTCTCTGTTGATTGAGAAAATATACACCCCACCCCCTAATTCTTTGCCAAACACACAAACTAACAGAAATGTTGGAACTCTTCCAAACTATTTGGTACCACAACTGTATTTCCATACATTCTGAAAGATAGCAAGAGCATTTATTTATGTGGAAAACAATGTTTTAAGCATTGCTATAGATTCTCATCTCAGAAATACTTTTCAGCTCCCAGGCGTTTGCTCGCCCCAGGTTGAGAGCTCCTACGTTTAGATCTCTGGAGAGAACCTGATCACATTACCTCTATTTTAAAAACTCTAGCTTTGCGACATTGTTCTACAAATAATGTCCAACATGAGTACACCCTAGAAGTTCCTCTGCAACCTGGCCCTAGCTTCGCCTGTCATTAATTTCACATGTATATGCTACACCTTTCTACATGTTGGTTCCTTTGCCATCATTCAGAAATTAAATATCACTCCCTCTGGTAGCCTTACGTTCTTTGCTAGGCAGTTAACGACTCATTCGGCCCTATAGCCCATAGTGGCTATTTCATGGCTCTATGCATGTGCACTGTGTACTGTGGTGTCATATCTGTGCTACAGTCACTCTCCAGGGCAGTGGGTCTCAAACCGGAAGCCTCTTAGAGTTGGGATAAAAACAGATTTCTAAAGGGCACACGGAGGGAAGTAAGTCTTTGGAGAACCAAGTTTTGTATTCTCAGTTTCCATTTGTACTCTTCTCTAAAATTGATTCTCTTCTGAACTCGATTATAGTTATGCCACTTCTTTCTTATCAGAGTCCCTTCATTGTTGTACTTGTCGCTCACACTTAATAACATAAAGACAAATCTTTCACTCCATCTTACACTCGAACATGACCTTGAGCTAAGCAAGATCTAATCTGATATCCTAGTGTTGTCTAAACCTTCTTTTCCTCACTGCTTCATATGTTCCCATCTCTTTTATTATAGAAGATCAACTGCCTCCCAAAAGGACTTTGTGTGTTTAACAACCACGTAACAAATTCTGTAACAGAATAATTCTTCTCGATCAATTGCAATGCGAGTTGATCCGGAAGGAAGTTGGAATAATTAGATGTATGTATATAAACAGTTTTAAAGCAAAGAATTTTGATTCAGTGATACATAAGAAGATATTTGTAGTATAAATGATTAATTTAGGGTAAAATTTGTTGGGAAAAAATGATTAAAATGATGATTTCAGGAACGAAAAGAAAGGATGTAAATTGTCACTATAAAAAAAAGAAGAGTCTCCTTATATATTTTTATAAATGGGTGATTACAGGCATCAAACCACCATCACATTAAATCCCAACAGAGAGGAGAAAGTTTGAATTTAAAGTAACAATACTCAAAATACGAAAATTACATCCTTTGAAATTATTTGTAACTTATAGGACTTTTAGAAAATGCTTAAAACTTGTATCAATTTTTAAATGGGTGCAGGTCTGCAACTTTTTCAAAATTCTTCTAGGAGATAGAAAATCCCCTTAGAACCAGTCCAAGAGTATCGTTTCTCAAACTTAAATGTTCATGAATCATTTGGGGTATCTTATTAAAAGGCAGATTCTAATTGTGTCTATCCGGAACTAGAGGCAGGCTGACATTTCCCAAATCTAATGAGCTCCTAAAAGATGGCCATGCAGGTTGCTGTCCTTAGACTGCACTTGGTGTAGCATTGTTCCAGAGCAATATTTTTCAAACCAGGTCACCACCCTTTACAGGGTAATAAAATGTATTTAGTGGCTACTGTTTGGCATTTTTGTTTTTAATAAGAGAGAGAACAGACATGCAAAGGCAGATCGCAAAAAGAGAACAAGAAAGAAGATAAAATTAAAGAGTGCTATTAGGATATTATTTCATGAAGCTTTGTCTCTGTTCTATGGATATTTGTATTTAGAGCTCAGTGTAAAATGTATCTCTCATTGTGGATTATGGGCAAAAAGTTGAAAAGCCTGTTATAGAGGAAAGAGTTTGAATTAGTTCTTCGTTCCCCAGTATCTATCACAGTACCTAGTAGATAGCAGACAGACAAGCAAATTTGTTGAGAGAATACCTATAAACCTTAGGTTTATGCCTAAAATGGCACATGACTTTAAAACCGGTAACCTTAGACTTTTATGCATTTTTTTTCCTCAAATCTAAGTACCAGAAAGGGAACAGGCTCTCTGTGACTGTTTCATGCTCATGAGGGTACCTTACAGAAACCATCACAATGCCAGGGAAGTAAAGGTACATTTCTTGTTCCTGAGGGGTGTTCAGTCTCACTAGGGCATAAAGTCAATTCATATGGAACACCGAGCAAAGTAAATTGCATGGCCCTGACCTTTAATGAATTTGGTGAGATCAAATACCTTTTGGCTTCCATCGAATGAGATAGTCATCTAATCCCTGGATGGCTTATGGTGGTAAGACCATGTAGATATTTATGAATTTATTTTAAAAAAACTTTTAATGTTATTTATTTTGTGAGAGAGAGAGAGACAGGGAGGGAGGGAGCATGAGCAGGGAAGGGGTGGAGAGAGGAGGAGACACAGAATCCAAAGCAGGCTCTAGGCTCTAGGCTGTCAGCACAGAGCTCGACGACGCGGGGCTTGAACCCACAGACTGTGAGATCATGACGTGAGCTGAAGTCTGATACTTCACGACTGAACCACCCAGGCGCCCCATATGCATCTATTTTTAAGGTGAGATTTCTTCTCTTTATCTTCTCTGCTAAACTAATCTGCTTGTCATATTTACTGGACTTTTTGTTGGACACTGTGTAACAAACAGATAATAAATAACTTATCTAAGAGGATTTTGGGGATAATTCTGCCTGCAGGTGGGAGGCGAAAGTATGTGACCTCTAGAGCTCCTTTCCTGAGATATGTTTCCATTTAATTCATTTTTACAGAATTTAAAAACTACTCTCTCTGCAAAAGTGCCTCAAGGCGTGAACACAATAAATAGAGACACAGCGAATTCAAATATTTTTAAGAGTTTATGGCAGCATTAAATACACACAAATAAAAGCGACTAAAAAAACAGGATTTCAGCGTTGTCTGTGCCCACCCTGAGTGTGCTGATCTCACAAAAGCAGGATGCTTCCATTTTTGCACTGAGATTTCCAGGAGGTAAGCTCTCTAAAAAATATGAATGACCAGGACTCTTGGGAACCAGATTCTAAAATCAGATTCTTGTCAGAAAATTTAGACAGATGTTGAGGTTGCAAAGATGCAGACTTGGATTGTTAGCTAAAGACCAACAAGAACTGAAGATACAGTATTTCCCCCCCCTTGACTCATCAAATGACTTTGTACATGTCATGTAACTTCTCTGAGCTTCCGTCTCTCAACTCTAATAAGAGTGATGATGTCTATCCAATACTCATCTCATGGAAACGTGTCTCATGGAAACTGATACCTGGACAATATTTTAGATACATTATATATAGGCTCTCTAAAAATGAACACTGGAGTGGGGTGGGAGGCAGAACAATATCCCCTCAAAGATGTCCATATACTAATCCCTGAGACCTGTGAATGTTAACCGCTATGGCAAATGTGACTTTGCAGATGTGATTTGGTTAAGGATCTTGAGATGGGAAGATTGTCCTTAATTATCTAGTTGCACCTGATATAATCGCAAAGGTCCTTAGAAATAAAAGAGGGAGGCAGGATACTCCATGTACTCAACCCTCTACTGCTACCTTTGAAGGTGGGAAGGGACCATGAGTCAAGGGATGTGGACAGCTTCTAGAAACTGGAAAAGGTGAGGGAGGTATTCTCCCCTAGAAACTCCAGGAGTACTGCCTTCTTGGCATCATGATCTTAGCTCAGTGAGACTTCTGACTTCTAGATGTGTAAGATAATAAAACTGTACTACCTAAGCCATTGTTTGTTTTAATTTTCCAAAGCAGCAACAGAAAACGGATATAGATGGTAAAACAAACATAAATATAGGTGGTAAAACAAACAAACAGCTTATCTGAGATATAAATATACATTTTGGGTAGGCACTATCTAGCGGATTGGTTAAAATACGGTGTTAACGAGAACAAGGCCCAGTTTTATTCTGTTTATGAGCAAGTTTCACTAAATGGGAAAAAATAAACCAAGAGCATAGGCACACAGAACACTTACATCATGGTTTCATCCCTAATCCTGGCCATGGATGTCAAAAATAGACACGAAGGCTTTTATATAAAAGGAGGCAGGAGACAATATTTTAACCAAATTCCTAAGATTCTGTTTATGAATAAAAGCAACTTTATGGTTTTAAGAATCCCTAAATGTAAATACACATAGAAATGGGGCTAAACGCTCTGAAATTTACTTTCTTTTTTTAAATTTTTTTAATGTTTATTTATTTTTGACACAGAGAGAGAGAGGCAGAGCATGAGCAGGGGAGGGGCAGAAAGAGAGACACCGAATCCGAATCCGAAGCAGGCTCCAGGCTCTGAGCTGTCAGCACAGAGCCCGACGCGGGGCTCGAACTCACTGAAGGCGAGATCATGACCTGAGCCCAAGTTGGATGCTCAACCAACTGAGCCACCCATGCGCCCCTGAAATTTACTTTCACATCATCAATACCATTTGATTAATTCAGATGTTTACAGGTATAGATATATGCATTTTACTAAAGAAGAAATTGAGGTTTAGAGAGTCAAGGAAAATGATAAAAGTCAAGAAAACTAGTTAATGGGAGAGCAAGGATTCTGTGACCTGAGTATTTCAATTCTAAATTCCACCTTTCAGCTCTAGGCTTCTTTCAGATCCGAAATACAGGTCGATAAGCCTATTTACAAATGGGTCTCTTAGCCCTGACCAAAATTTAGTCACTCTTGAAACCATTGGAATTATTCGATAGTACTCCAAAATTAATAAAACTGTTAGCAGTTCTGCTGGCTGTCTTTTCTTTGCACACTGGTGAAGTTAAATTCTAAAATCAGGGCAGTTGTCTGTGACGGGTACCATGGTTGTGTTAACTATGCTTTTCACAAAAGCAAAGGGGCTGATTATAAGTTTGTGCTGTCAAATGTCATTCTACAACATACACTGACATCTCAGTCAATTTTGAAAAAAAAAATTGCGTGTGGGCTTGCATGTTATTGTGTGTATGAATGTTTGTATATGTGAGTGTGTATGCTTATCAGTATGTGAGATGAATGTATGTGTATTGACAGCATTTGGAACGGATGGGCCAGTCAAACCACATATCTGAGAATTAGCTGCTTTTATTTATGAACGTGCAGTGAACTAAAATATTTCTTGGGACCATGAATGAGATCATTTTTAGTGATTCAGTAAGCTGTAGCGCTATTCCTTATATAAAAAGTTGCTTTCACTTCACTTTTCCTTTTCCTTTTCCTTTTTCTTTTTAAATGATGTCTCATTTACATATATCTTCCAAAAAACAATTGAAAGAATTCCTGTGTACCTTTCGCTCAGATTCTCCAGATGTTAACTTTCTGTCTCTCTTGCTTTCTTTATGATTTATGCTCTTCTCTCTCTACACACACACACACATTTACGTATATATTTACACATACATAGTCACGTATGTATTTTGTGAAATATTCCAGAGTAAGTTGCAGATATGGTAGCCTTTTTGTCTCCAAATTCTTGTTTGTATTTCCTTAAAAACGAGAGCATATCCTTATTAAGCTATGGTACAGTTATCAAAATCAGGAAACTTACACTGATAAAACACTATTGTCTAATTTATAGATCTTATTCAAATTTCACCAGTTACCCCAGTAATTCAATGGACTTTTCTAGTCCCATATTAATCCAGGACCACAGTGCCTGTGGTTGTACCTTTTTGTCTTTTCCAAAGACATATGTAAGATTTAACATTTTCTTTCATGATCTTGAGACTTCGAAAATACCGGCTAGTTACTTGATAGAATGTGCCTCGGTTTCGGTTGCTAGATGTTTCTGCATGATTATCGATTCATATGATGCATTTGAGGAAGGAATACAAAAGTGATGCTGTGACCATTTCTTGCCTGAAGGTATAGAATGTTGATTTGTCCCATTTCTGGTGATGTTAACTATAATCACTTAAAGATCACTTAAAGGTGATATCTACAAGGGTTTTCATTAAAATTTTTTTCATTCTCACCGGGAGCCTGGGTGACTCAGTCAGTTAAGCATCCGACTCTTGATTTCAGCTCAGGTCATGATCTCACGGTTCATGGGTTCAAGTCCCACATTTGGCTCTGCACTGACAGTGCAGCACCTGCTTGGGATTCTCTGTCTCTCTCTCTCTCTCAAAAAATAACTAAATAAAAAAGAACTTTATCACTTTTTTTCATTCTTACTTCTATAATTAAGAAACACTGCCGATAATCGCTTTGGAACTATTTACATATTGTTTCTCATCATATTTTACCCACAATTTAGTATCTACTGATGTTTCTTACCTAAATAATTATTTCTGTGGTGGTTTTTTTGCTGTTCTGCCTCATAAGTCATTTGCTATTTTTGACTGGAAGCCTTGAGGTACTTCTCTTCATCTTTGAAGTCTGTTTGTTTTATTAAGTAACATCTTAAGAGTAGATCCTCCTGGTAAATTTCTCCTGACATTCCTTTAGTCCTCTTAATATGAAGATTCAGGTTTTCTTTTATTTCTGTAATGTTTTCTCAAATTATGGCTTCAGATATTAGTTTTGTTCCATTGTTTTTCTTAGCCTCTTCAGGGTCTCTAGTTATACGAATGTCATTCCTTCTTTGCCTGTCTTCCATTACCAACACTTTCTGACACTTTTGACTTGTTTTTTTCCCTCATTTTAATTGTCTTTTTTTTCCCCTCTCCCTTTTCGAAGTATCTAATTACATTTTCACCTTATAATTTACTCTTTTTATTAAAGATGATTTTGTCTTTTTCTTCATTTTTCCTTGAATTCCTTCCTTCCTGGGCTTTCTTTCTGTTCATTGCTGTCATCAGTTTTTGAATTTATCACTTAAGTGTGCTTTCATATATCTAAATGCTTGTATGAGCACATTTAACGTAGTTAACTGTGTTAACTTTCTTCTTCTTCTTCTTCTTCTTCTTCTTCTTCTTCTTCTTCTTCTCAACTGGGTGGAGTTGTAGACGGAAGGTGTTTCAAAAGCCTACGTGTGTCGATTTATTTTATATTCTTATTTATTTTTTTTTATTTTAGAAAGAGAAAGAGAGAGTGCTTGAGTTGGGAGAGGGGCAAAGGGGAAGACAGAGAGAGAATCTTCAGCAGGCTCCACACTCAGTGCACAGCCTGATGTGGGGTTGGATCCCATGACCCTGGGATCACGACCTGAGCTGAAATAAAGGTCTCAACTGACTAAGCTACCCAGGCACCCCTGTTGATTCTTATTTAAAAATTTTTCTTTTTGTAGAAATGGTCTATAGACATACATAGTTTTCTACTAGTCATACTATGGTTTTGGGGGTGGCTGAAATGTACCCAGCTCATTAGTGTTGTCTGCCAGCAGTATGGAAAAGTCCAGTCTCTTAACTAAGTTTTTGTTTTCATGGTAACAGAGAAGGGTTTGTAGATCCTACATATTTTCTTTGTTTTTATAAGACCCTAAGATTTTGCCTTTCATTAAGTTTTCAAAAGAGGCATTTCCCTTTTTTTTTATGCATTCAGAAGCTAGGTCATTTGAAATGCTACTTAAAATCACACATGCCTAAAACCCCACTGTGGGATTCAGTGTTCTGAGCTACTAGAACCTGTTTTTAAAATGTTTATTTATTTATTTTGAAAGAGAAAGAGAAACAGAGAGAGAGAGAGCAAGAAAGGGTGGGGGGAAAGAGGGAGAGAGAGAATCCTAAACAGCTCTGTGCTGTCAGTGCAGAGCCCAACATGGGGCTGAAACTCATGAACCATGAGATCATGACCTGAGCCAAAATCAAGAGTCAGATGCTCAACTGATGGAGCCACCCAAGCACCCCATTATTTCTGGTCGGACTGCTCTTGTTTGCAGCAAAACTTTGTGGTAATAACGCAAATAACTTCCTACTAAAATTTGGAGGGTTTTCCCCCCTTTATTCATTTATACTTGGTTTTAGGTGTGGACATTATGTTTTACCATTTATGTGTCTATATTTTTCCTTGTTTTTCTGCATTACTTTTGGAGATTAAACAGGAGGTGTGCATTTAGGCAGTTTCCATTATCTTTAGATACCCAGAAATTTTCTCCATCTCACTTATAACCCTCCCTATAATTAACCATTGAACATGAAATTATTATATATTTTTTCCATTTCTCACATTATTAGTACCTATTTGTATCTATGTACATAGGTCAATACAAGTATCATTGTTTATATATTTAAAAGATTATTTAAGTTAATTTATATTCACATGCTAAATGTGTTTAGGCTTTTTATTAAATGGTATGTTCGTGATATTTGAGGGAATTGATCTAATTCTTCTGAATCCTCCCTCAATCTGTTCTCAGGCACTAAAGGAGCTCTTTTTGCAGAGGAAGATTGATCTTTCTTCTTGTTCTCTGTTGCACATTCAGAAAGCCACGGTATATATTTATACATCATATGACAAATATCACTTTTTCCTTTCACAAATCTGTTTCTAGGTTACCCATGTCCTTACTATGCCATATTGGCCTTTGGGGGTCATGTGTTAGTTTTACTTTATTATGTTTGTCTGAAACACAAAATCCCTCAAGACATCAGGAAATGGAAACCAAACAAGCCTTCTTTGGCTTTGAGGAGGCAGTGGGGGGCATCTGTAGTCAAATTTATTTTGTCAACCTCAGTGATGGTAATGACTTGGTGTGAAAAATCACAACAGCAACTTATGAGTAAAGAAGAGACAATGTAGCTGTCAGAAAAGTTGTTAATCTTGTAAGATAGAATGTTTTTACATGAGATGAAAATCCTCTTAATGTCAATGTTCTCATCCAGAGGGTAAAATGAGAAAATTAGAAATATACAATGTTTGGGCTGGAAGAGATCTTCGAGAGCACACATCTCAATTCCAATTTCACATGTAAGGAAGTGGTGATGACAAATATTATAAAAATAGTACATACAATTTCTTGAGCCCTTAAGGGTCAGGTACTGTGCTATGTATTTTGTATACATTATCTCCACAACAAACCTGCTGAAATACATTGTGATAGATATGATTGGCTCCTTCTCTAGTATCCAGTTTCCACTAATTCCTCTATAATAGAACTTTTCATGTATTTTGGACACCTTTGTAGTAGATACTGTCCATATTGAGTAATATCCATGGACCCCTTTAATTTCCGAGTCGTTGTTATGGTTGGGTTGGCAATCTGATGAATCCTGGACAGAGAAATAAGTGTCACGTAAGTGTAAGTGTAAAATATACTACTTCTAGGTTTGGAGGGTGTGATTTATAGTTTAGTGTCCAGTGTGCCTTCTCCATATTCACTGTCTTTCCCCAACCTGCAGGTGGAATGAAGCGTGGAGTTTACAAGATGGTGGAGCCATAAGACTAGAGCATCGCAGGATCTGAATCACCAGTTAGAAGGCAGTTCCTAAGCCTACATTGGACTGAGGAATAAAAACGAACTTCTATCGTGTTAAACCCCAGAGAGTCGAGAGTTGGTTGGTTACTGTGGCACAGTGTATTCTACGCACTATGACTAATAGAAAAGTTGCCACTAGGGGTGGAGTGCTATCCCAGCAACAGCAACAAGAAAACACTTAAACTATAGGGCATTGGGTTACGAGTCTGGGAGTACCGGCTGAACCTGGAAAGTTGAAGAAGATCCACTCTAGGCAGAGATAAAAATGTTCTGTGAAAGGGACTTCTGCTATAACTAGAAAGAAAGACTAAATCTACCGAATTTATAACCCAAGGGGGAAAGGGTGGGAAAAGATTGTTGTTAGTGCACGCTACTATTGGCTATGTTCAGTCAAGATGAGATTAAGAAATGACTGGATGATTTGCAAGCAGAAGTAAAAGGAATATAGAAAGACCAGAAATTCAGATCCTCAGATGGCTGAAAACCTTACTGCTCCTAGTCCCCAAATATTAAGATTTGGGTTTAAAAAAATTACACCAAAGAAACCAAGTCCAATGAAACTTCCCAGTTGATTAAAGTAACTCAAGATACTGTTGCAGGATTTTTTTTTTTTTTATCACAACCTGGGGTTGGTTGTCTCGCCACTTCGAAGAGTGGAGAGGTGGGCACAAAATGAGCAGGAGGCAAAAGTTTATTAGAGTATTGGATAAGAAAGGAAGAATAGTAGGAAACCTCTCTTTACAGAGAAGGGACATTTGAAAGTGAATGCCTGACTACAATAGGCAAGGGTCCTTGTTTCAAGAGGTTTGGTTGCCCCTCCCCCTCCCCTTCCCGCTTGATCCTTCTCAGATCCTACCCTTATTGGCTGCATAACTCCAGGTGCTGGGTTGAACATTCCTGATTGGCTTGTTTCCATTGTATGAGGGGTGATCTATGGCCATACCAGTTCCTTGTGCATCATAGGTTTTATGGTCCACTTATTTTTAGTCAGGTCTTTTGTCAAATTCCTGAAGGAAAACTGAGGAGGCATCACTTGAGGGGGTTTGCTGTGGTCAGAAGCTCCCAGCATTGTTCCAAAATATGTCATTCCCCACCCACTGACCTCAGGTCCTAATCCTTTCCCTCTCTGCCTATTTTATCCTATTTTTTTCTTATCATAATACAACTTCTCAGTGGTAAAAAGTTACTCTGATTAAGTGGATGGTTTTCCTGCTTACTGTTCCAGATTGACTCAGTGGAGTAGCTTTTAAATTGAAAAGGGGGAGGATACAGAGTTAAGAAAACAGAATCAGTCAGATTCTAGAATTATATGTGGAAAAGCAAGTTGGCTTGTGGTTCCTGTCCATGGAGCTACACAGAAATAAATCAGAGGCCTCATAACTTGGGGGTGGGGTGGGGGAATTGCATTGTGAAAACAAACAAACAAAAATCAGAGTATGGACAAAAGAGGCCTTAATATTTAAGTGTTAACCCAGGCGTTCCCTAACTGTTCATGACTAAAAAGCAGGAATTAAACTTTGTAGACTCTTCCAAGAGGGCATGCTTTACAAAGTCTAGAGTAGACAAGGCTAGAAAGGACAGAGAGAATGCCAGACTCTCCAAGAAAGCAGAGCCAGGGGCCCTGATGAACAATGGACAGAGGAATGACTCCCATAGCAGAGTGCAGAATCCAATCAAAAAACTTCTTCTGCCCTCTGGGCATGGGAATTCCATGTTTCTAGAATCTCAGGATTTCAGAATATACTTAATAAACAATGTCTGCTACATTTCTTATTTTTCCTTTTTCTAAATGAGAGTGTCTGAAAGAGAATTTCAACTACCTCCATTTTGACCTCAGTCTGTATTTTCTAATTGATTAAGTTCTTTGCAGCTTATCTCTTAACTCAGGCAAAGGACCCTGTGAGCAAAGCATCACTGCCCCCTCAAGCAACAGGGACTTCCTTGAGCTAGCAAGACCCCTCATGATTGGGCGAGTGAGGGACAGAATCATAAGCAGGCTCCATGCTGTCAGCACAGAGCCCGACTCAGGGCTTGAATCCACAAATCGTGAGATCATGACCTGAGCAGAAATCAGGAGTCAGACACTTAACAACTAAGCCACTCAGGTGCCCCACAAATCCCATTGTTTTAATCACCGTGTGTTATGTTATGATATTGTTTTCCATTCTGAGCTATTCCCACAATCTGCCATTTGAGTGTTAGAGAAGAAAACAAAACCAGAAAACAGGATTCCTGTCTCTCAAGATACTATTCTTTCTGGAACTCTTACATCTATTTTCAGCGAGACAAATTAGAAAATTGATTCCTCTTTTCAAGCCCTGATCATCATAGAGGGGCCTCTATTATCCTTGAAGGAGTGCAGCCATAATAACAAGGCCCAGTGATTATCGGATTCGAGTTCACCGCCCTTGCTCAAGAGGAACTACAGAAAAGGGAACGTGCTGTGGAATCAATAAATGTCATATCTAAAAACAGCCATCAGCTGTGTCTGATGAACATCTGGGCAATGTTTTTTCCTGGGTGGGGGGAGGGTACATGATACATCAGTTACTGCATTTCATAAAAATTAACAGCTCGAATCTTCGGGTCAGCATGTTGAACAAAAACAAATGGTTTATCTCTAGAGTGTGGAGAAGATGTGACTGTGTTTCAAAAATATATGTGTCTGTGGTGTTTGGTATGAAAATGATAAAGACGTGTTTTCCCCATAGGCACGTGGTCCTAAGATTAGAGGCTCTTGCTGATGCCTGGGAATCACAGAAAATGGTGGATGGCGGGGGCGGGGGGGGGGGGGTCGGTGAAGAAAAGGTGAAATGAACTAAGCAGACACCTTGTCTAACCACTAGGTTCTAGGGATTTACAAGATTCATATGCCAAAAGAGGCCAACATATAACAAAGATTCTTTGCTGTTGAAAGACAGATTTTCATTTTCTCTTATAATTGTAAGTGAAATTCCATCCTTCAGAGTGGAAAATACACTCTCTGACCATTGCCCTGCAATTTTAGTAATATCTCCTCTTTTTAACACTTGGTATTCACTCTCCTTTACTGAATTATGCCATAGAAAGAAAAGAGTTAAGGGGAAAGCTTTTTCAGGTGCTGCGTATTTTTAAAACAATACATCAACAGAAAACCACAATCCTAAAATGTCAGAGCCGAAGGGCCCTCCAAGTTCACATGGTGAGACACTGAAGATGCTTGGGGGCATTTACTGTTTCCACCTGAGATGGGACACAACTGAGTCACTCCCAAAACGCACTGTAGCCAAGACAAAAGCCACTGCACATCTTGTTCCACTTTTTAAAAAATTGTTTTTAGTGTTTATTTATTTTTGAGACAGAGAGAGACAGAGCGTGAGTGGGGGAAGGGCAGAGAGAGAGGGAGACACAGAATCGGAAGCAGGCTCCAGGCTCTGAGCGGTCAGGCCAGAGCCCGACGAGGGGCTCGAACTCACGAACCCGTGAGATCATGACCAGAGCGGAAGTCGGACGCTTAACCGACTGAACCACCCACCCAGGCGCCCCAGTCTTGTTCCACTATTTTTTTTTTTAATATATGAAATTTATTGTCAAATTGGTTTCCATACAACACCCAGTGCTCATCCCAAAAGGTGCCCTCCTCAATACCCATCACCCACCCTCCCCTCCCTCCCACCCCCCATCAACCCTCAGTTTGTTCTCAGTTTTTAACAGTCTCTTATGCTTTGGCTCTCTCCCACTCTAACCTCTTTTTTTTTTTTTTCCTTCCCCTCCCCCATGGGTTTCTGTTAAGTTTCTCAGGATTCACATAAGAGTGAAACCATATGGTATCTGTCTTTCTCTGTATGGCTTATTTCACTTAGCATCACACTCTCCAGTTCCATCCACGTTGCTACAAAAGGCCATATTTCATTCTTTCTCATTGCCACATAGTACTCCATTGTGTATATAAACCACAATTTCTTTATCCATTCGTCAGTTGATGGACATTTAGGCTCTTTCCATAATTTGGCTATTGTTGAGAGTGCTGCTATAAACATTGGGGTACAAGTGCCCCTATGCATCAGTACTCCTGTATTCCTTGGGTAGATTCCTAACAGTGCTATTGCTGGGTCATAGGGTCGGTCTATTTTTAATTTTCTGAGGAACATCCATACATGCGTGCTTATGTGATTTTTAAAAGTGGTTGGATGGGAGACCACTTTTAAAAATCACATAAGCACGCATGTATGCGTGCATGCTTGCACACGCACACACATGTACACGCACACGCCACTAACCAGCATTCTTACCCTTCTTTCATTCAGTCAGAAATGATTTTTTTAGCATCCTTAGATTAGCTGTCAGTTCCCTTTTAATGGCCTCTAGTTGCTCTATAATATCATGCCTCTAAGGACTGCTTCAAGAGTCAGGATTGCCATTCTCAGCTCTGAGGCTGGAAGGGGCTGGGGCTGTGTCCTATTAACCTGTGATAACAGAGAGTTGCATTAAATATATCTTCTCTCTGTCCCAGAAATCTTGGGAGAATTAAAGAGTCTATCAACTGCCTGAATAAGTCTTTGTGAACTCAAGGTTGTCAGGAAAGAAAACCGGAGAGAAGAGAGGAAGGGAAGAAGGACAGAACCTCAGGGCAAAAGGACACAAACACGTCTTTGCTTTGTTGAGTTACCACCAGTACAAGGGGGAAGAGGTTAATCTGTCTGGGCAAGGTGGGTCAGATCCTTTCAGCAGTAAATAGCATCATTTAGAAGTTTTCCTAAGTATGCCCTAGGATAGACTCTTTCAGTGGCTCCCGAGTGTCAGCTTGGGTGCTAATCTGAAATGAAAGTGTGTCCCTGTCTTTCTGTCATCAGGATAGAGCAACTTCCATAAACTCTCACCCTGAGCCAAATCCAACTGGTCCCAAGTTTTTATACGAAGAATGCCTGTTCTGTTTTTAGGTGTTTGAAAAGAATCAGAAGACTATTTTATGACATATGAGAAAGAGGTGAAATTCAAATTTCAATGTCTGTTTAATGGAATCCAGCCAGGTCCATTCATTTAAGTGAAGCTGTTTTCATGCTGCTGACAGAGGCCATGTGGCCCACAGAACCCAAAATATTTACTTTCTGTCCCTTAGAGAAAACATTGCTGACCGGTTGGCATGAACCACCCAAGGTAATCTCCTACGAGGAGGGTAATGGGAGTGAGATGACCACACGTATCTGAAAGTGTGAGGCAAGTTCTCTACGGAATTTATTTAGCGCTCGTAAGAATATGATTTAACATTTCTCTTGGAAGATGACGTAAATGTTTTAGAAACATTGCTAAATGTTTAGCAAAAATGCTAAGTTGGGAGGCTACCCTCAATTATTTATTCAGGCATTCATTCATTCAGCATGCTTTATTAAGTACCTACCACATATGAAAGATAGTGTCTTAGGTGATGGGGAATATAGTGGAGCTTAAGGCAGAAATGGCCCTGCTCTTGTTTAAGGTAAGGTCTCTTGGATCTCAAACACACTTCTTCCAAAATAATCATTTTTCCCCCCTCAGGTAACATATAAATATCTCTCTGATTCAAGCACACCCCTTCTTCTTCTTTCAGTTTTAAAATAAAGGATAACATTTGCCATTCAAATACTTGTCTCTTGTATATGCCAAAAAAAAAAAAATCTTATCAGTTTCCCATAAAATGAGTCTTGGTTTTCTCCACCTTGCCCAATGTAAAGGTGTTAACTTTCCTCTCTATAGGCCTCTTTTGTGTAGAAAGAACTTTTACATTGACCAACACATTTGTTGTTGAGTGAAGTACTAAATACACTTGTGATTTACAGATGAGTAAGTCAAGGTTTGGGGGGCTCTCCTAACAAATGACCAAAATGGGGCTCCAAGCCAGGTTGTCCATTCCAGGTCCAATATCTCTTCTTCTTGGCACTGTAAAAGTTATTTCTTTTCTTTTTTTTTTTTAATGTTTTATTTATTTTGAGACAGAGAGAGACAGAGCATGAGCAGGGGAGGGGCAGAGAGAAAGGGAGACACAGAATCCGAAGCAGACTTCAGGCCCTGAGCTGTCAGCACAGAGCCTGATGCGGGGCTCGAACTCATGAACCGCGAGATCATGACCTGAGCCGAAGTCGGACGCTTAACTGACTGAGCCACCCGGGCGCCCCGTAAAATTGTTTATTTTCTACTTGAATTTCACTTATTACCCTAGTTAAGAATGGAAAGAACAAGAGAAACAAAACCTCAAGATATGTATTCTTAGGGACTGTTAACTGTTGCTACAGACTGGAAAAATTATGACTTCGATGAACTATTGGCTCCAACCTGGACAAACTGATAATCCACTTTTGGTATTTGAACATTACACATTTCTATTTTTAACTTCTGCTTTGAAAAACTGAAGGGAGAGAGATGATGGGCTATAAGAAAAATGGTCATTGCCAGCGGGGAGGCGGTTAGTGGGATGGGCAAAATAGGAGAAGGGGATTAAGAGAAACATACTTCCAGTCGTAAAATAAGTAAGTCACAGAGATGAAAAGGTGCCAGTCTGACACAGGGAATACAGCCAATAATATACCAATAATGTTCTATGGTGAGAGATGTTAACTACGCTTATCATGGCAGGCATTGTGTAACGTATAGAATTGTGTAAGTACTATGTTGTGCACCTGAAACTAATACAGCATGATATATTAACTTTACTTAAATAATAGATGTTTTTACAAAGAATAACTCAATTTGGCCATGGAACACTGGTGTTCCAGTTCTGCTCTGCCACTATTTAGTCTTTGGGTAAATTTCTTCCCATCTCTGAGCCCCAATTTTTTTGTCCATAAAATGGAGTGTTGAATTACTTCTACTCATAAGTTCTTTCCAGGTTTAATCCACTAAGATTTCATAATTTTTTTTTTTCAGTAAGTTTGAATCCGTGTTAATTGTTACAAAGATATCCACTTTGTCCAAGTGTTGTATTTTGGTAATGCTGATTCTTTCATGACTGACATTAACTATAAAGTATATTTTTTCATAAATACTACTCTGTGATAAAAGAGAAATGTTTTTCCTGGACCTGATCTAGTTCTTTCTTTAATTTCATTAAGTGAGCAAACATGTGGGTCAGTTCCTACTTCCTCCTGGAAGGGATCCCAAGGAAACCTCAGCCTATAAAAATCTTGCCTCCTCTGACCCATAGTGCCATCCAAGTGGTTGAACTGGGCTTGAGAACATTCTGTTCATGGCATCTTTTTTTTTTTTTATTATTTCATCCTTTTATTCTGTAACCTAACTTTCATTCAAGGGGATGTATGCCTGCTTCTTGCCTTCCCAGCTAGACCCTAATCCTCTTGTGTAGGAAGGGGATTCATGCCTTGTACCTGGAACCTCCAGAGAACATCATAGTATGTGCAAAGCTAGTGCTCTGTAGTCAGTCTTGACCAATCCTCCTGCCATTTATTGATACACATCTAACAAGTTGAGTGAACAGGAATTAACAAACACCACTGTCAAAATCTTAGGAATATAAATAAATATTTAATATGCCTACCCTCAACACTAAAATATTATTGATATTGGTAATATGTTACTGTATCTCTTGAAATGTATACATCTTTGTTGTGATACTTACTAGAAGGTGAATAAGGGTCGACCAAATTATTCTTTCATTCTAACACTTTAATTTTTGACAAAAACCCACATTTTTCTAAGAATTACAATTGTTTATATTTTTTCTTTGAACAATATAACCAAGACCCCATTGTTCAAGAGAGGATCCACAGCATTGTCCTCTAACTGTGTTACTTTATTTTTGACTCCCGCTAAAATTTCTATATCAATTTATTCATGTCATGTTTTAGCCCCAGGAGTTTGGGCAGCATCTTGACACAGAGGTACCTGGTGGCAGTTCTTGTAAGCAAAGAATAATTTGGTTTGGAAATTGCTGACTTTTAAATTATTAACACGAGAGCACACCAGGAAAAAGAAGGGTTTCCTTAGCAAAATGATAGAATCACAGCCTTTTCTCTTGAAGTTGTCACCAGTCAATGTGAAAGATTGTTTGATGTTGCTGAGGTTGAAAAACATCCGTTCATTTTTTTTCTTAAAGGAAAGCCTTTGTTTCTCAGTTTGATATTTTTCATGAATAATTGGAGACTGGGGAAATTGAAAAGGATTTTTGTCTCTGGCTGAACTGAAATGGTAAACATTCTTGGAAATCAAAACCTGCAAAACAGCAAGTATTTTTTTTTCTCAACTGTTTAAACATAACCTAGATATTGGGAAGCAGAAAACAAAACAGAAACAAATACCCACAGTAGCAACAGGGTATCTGTTCCATACTATATAAAGCCGTAAGAAAGGTGTTTATCCAGGTCTCTGTGGTCTATTTATAATGCAATTGCTCTTATCCCAGACAGTGTTTCCTGCCTAGGTCCAAGGACAATTTCTGCAGTTGACCTAAACAGGTATTCAGTCTTACCAAAGCTTACAAATACAGTCATTGGATCTTATCATTAATATCAGGTCAGTGTTTGTCATATGGACGAATTCAGGCTCTCTGCCCACTCTCTGCAGTTAACTTGATAAGTAATTAAAAAATAATAATAACAGCCACCGGCTAAAGTATACTGATTTGACAGCCAAACTAAGTTCAGCATGACTTATAGTTGAGTCGACGCTCATAACATCCTTCCAAAAAAGGTATCATTACTGCCATCACACAAATGAAGAATTTGAAAGGAAGTAGTTTCTCCCCAGACTGATACTAGTCGTGAATAGAGCTAGAATTAAAACTCAGGTTAGTTTGACTCCAAAGAAGTTGCTAAATCAGGTCAGGATGCTCTGAAATCTACAGGAGACATTTGGACACACTTTGAAGAAGGAAGATGAGAAAGTGAACATCACTTCTATTGGATGAATGACCTAGACAACATTAAGGGAAGGGATTATTCATTTAGAGGAGGAGCAGTGAGGATAACTTAGCGGAGGAGAGTGTGGGAATGCTAACTAGGACTAATAAATCCCCAACCCGTTGGCAGAAAATCTAATATTTTGAAATGGGAGAGGAGGTAGAAATGAGCACAGATGAAGAGGCTCCTATGGATTGTTTCCATTCCTTTGATTGAAGGAGACGAATGCCTTCTTAGACACACCACCCATTCAACTAACTCCCAACCAGAAAACCAAACATTAAGGCAAAATGATTTCTTCAACGAAATGCTCATTCGATAGCCCCTCCCATGTGTTTTCACCTGAAGATAACAGACGAAGCAAGCAGAGGTTGAAATTTAATGACTCGGTGTTTTTCTAGCCATTCCTCCATTGGAGGCATGGCGGCCAAAGAGGAGGGAAACCGTGTGGGAAAACTACAACAGGGACACCAAGGGAGTTGGTGTAGGGTTAGAATGCACCATGGACGGAGGCTTGGCTGGGGAGGCTGAGGATGGCAGGATTTGAAAGCAATCTGGGCAAGCTGAGGTCCAATGGAGACAGAAGCAGTAGGTCTCCAGCAGGGGGTGAATGACCAGTGTGGCATTTGTGGTCCAAAACGAAGACAATGTGTTGAGTTTATAACTTCAGAAGTTCACAGCAGATATGACAAGCGTGCCTGGCACTGAACAGGCTCCTTCCAGGAATTTTGCATCAGAAAACAAAATGAAAAGGAGGAGAAAGGTCTTCAGTTTCAAAGGAAACAGCTACCAGAGGGGAGTCAGGCAACAGCCCGCTCCCCGTTAGCTGGCATCTTTATCTTAACCCAGTCACAGCAGATAAATACACACACAAGAGAGGAATAAAAATGTCCGGGTGCTGCAGAAACACAAGCCAACAAATGGGCAAGGTCAACAACCTGGTATTTTCACAGCAGAAAACAAACTTTGGAAGCCTAGAGGAAAAGGCAGGTTTCAGACACCTGTGGTTTAGGGCTACTTTCAGGTCGGCTCCGGTGTGGGGTAGTTTAACATCTCAAAAAAAAAAAAAAAAAAAAAAAGACGAGGAATTCCTGAAAGACAAGGTTCATACCTTATTTTGTTATTCATTCATTGGCTTATTCACACAGTCATTTGATTTTCAGTATCCCTGAGAACCTAATATGGAGACTTGCCCAGAGCGATGATAAAGCACTGAGTTTTAATTGGTTGGCTTCATGAAAATATGAATAAGAAAGAACAGATAGGCAGACACGACAATGGTAAAGAGAAATGATGTGTCCTTTAATGGAGAGAAACAGAAAAGCCTTCTATGGCTTTTGCTTCCTGCATCCTGACCTTAGCTAGTTCAAATGCAAATGGCCTGAGCTGGATGGAGGGATGTGCATGTCAGTGAGAAACTTTCCATCTATCTGCGTGACGCCAAAGGGGAGATAGCCTGTAGCAGTGACAGCACCCATCCATCAGGCAAATGGGTACAGCTGCCACGAGACCACGATTGCTCAGCCATTCCTGCCAGCCCTGGGAATCTGTGCACCACTGCTGGGCGGGGGTGGGGGGTGGGGGGGGGGTGGGGGGGGGTGGGCGGAGGACCTAGCCCTGAGAGAACACAAAGCTACACTTGCACTCGCCTGTAGTTCAAGGGAAGGAAGAAGGGAAGCGGGGGAGAGGAACAACCCGAGAATACAAAGCAACAGAGTATGTCCAGCACCCAACTGAAACAGAGAGAGGTCCTGGGAGAACAGCAGTTTCAAAGATACTAACTTACCGAGCTTAAGGCCTCTTTTTTCCTGCTGTGTTAGGGCAGAATGCTTCTGAAAATCTAAGCTTGAGCCCCGGCTCTGTCCAGCTCCTCGAC